>NC_053027.1:113663091-113763164 GCF_003073215.2 Triticum urartu | reverse complement strand
TATCCATGTGCGAGAGTTATGAGTTTGTTGCGAGATCTGTATAGATTTTACCTCTAGCCTGTTCCAACTTATTTAAGACTAAAGGTTTTGTTGTTGTCGTCGTGGTCTCGACGAGGATACGTGATCCTGGCAGCTAGAGTAATCCGGCAACTACACGGTCAGGTGAGCTTACCGGGCTATCCTAGCAGCCAAACCGAACACATTGTATCTGGTTCGTCAATTTCCAGTAAATCCCACGGCAAGAAATAATGGAGGATGCCAGTATCACTAAAAGTTCAACTTGTTTTTCACACAACTTTGAAGGAATCACTGCTTATACAGGAGGCTAAAATCAGTGTTCTGACCTCTTCAGTAATCTTTGCCACAAAGTGAACTTGACATGAAAGTATTTCACGATCTGACCGTTTTAGCAACGCCATAGTCCGTGACATTTTTTCCTCATATAAAAACGCCGAGATAGCTTGTGTTTCAGCTTCACATTCAAACGCTGAGCTAGCTCGCGTTTTTGCTCCACATGTAAAGGCCATGATAGTTACCGTTGCTGCCCAGGCGGAAACACCATGAGCTTTGGCGTTTCTAGCTGGTAGCTTGCAGAGTTTACTGTGTCCTATGCATGCATACGTTTCTATCCCAAATAAATGACACCTACCTGCTCTTATCCAAGAACTAGGATCATAGCCCATGCAGCTCACCAAAGCTAAATCACCTCATGCAAGAATATCTACTGTCTTATATGGTACCAGTAGTACAGTGTAGTACAAGAACTAGCCGGCCTGTGGTTAAAGAAAATGCAGCTAACCATGAGCTAGTACTGCAGGCTACATGCACCGACGCCACGAGTAGACAAGACGTATGCTGTATGCATGCCATGCTTCGATGCATGCATGTAAGGGTCCTTGAGCACTTAAAATAAAGGGAAGCACTAGGGATCAGACTACTGATCCCTAGCAATCCATCAGACTAGCGCACTGCCGTACGATTAAGTTGATTTTAAGCGTGCCATCTAATAGACTACCTGGACGTGGGCCTTCTAGACTAGTGCACTGCCGTACGATTAAGTTGATTTTAAGCGTGCGATCTAATAGACTATCTGGACGTGGGCCTTCTAGTAGTTAAGTGGGCTTCCGTAATTTCTGTATCATCAGACTACAGATAATAAGTGTTTCCCTAAAATAAATGTAGTACTCCACGGTCTCCTAAGCAAGCATGCAAAGTACTAATGGTTAGAGCACTATTAGTAGAGTACTTTTTGCATGCACTCCAGAGTTTCAGCTAGAAACGCCAAAGCTCATGGCGTTTCCACTTGGACAGCAACGCCAGCAACCATGGCGTTTACATGTGGAGCAAAAACGCGAGCTACCTCGGCGTTTGAATGTGCAGCTGAAACGCGAGCTACCTCGATGTTTCTATATGAAAAGGAAATGCCACGGGCTGTGGCGTTGCTAAAAGGATCAGATCGTAAAATACTTTTATGTTAAGTTTATTTTATGACAAAGATTACTAAAAAGTCATAACAGTGATTTTAGCCTATACAGGATGTCCTCTCGTGTCACATAACTCTGAAGGAATCACTGCTTATACAGGACTAACACAAAGTTTCAAAGCATAACCTGGTACTCCCTCCGTATCTAACCTGGTACTCTGCTCACTGTGGCTGAGCTTCCACCCAGCCATCGTTGTCAAAATATGCTCTATTCATAAGATATACGACCTCTTTGGCCACACCAGGATCCGTACTCTTCTTCGTCACGCGTCGACGGGCTTAGAGACTGTTTGGTTTGTGGCTAACTTTGCCAAAGGTTGCCACATCTAAAGTTAGGTAAATTTGACTAACTTATGTGAGTGTTTGGTTCAAGCCACATCTTAGACAAGCCATACTTGAGCTCCACATGGCATACACACAAAAAGTATGATAAGATTCCCTTAGGCTTGCCAACTTGTGACTCTCATTTTGATGAACTTACCTTAGACAAGGTTGGCAAAAATGTATGGCAAAGTGTGGCAATGCTAAGCCTAGAACCAAACAGCCCCAAGTTGGCTCCCACGCCAAAGCAGTCTTTTTTGATCAATGTTTCATTGCCCCTATAAGATTACAGATGTTAAATATGATTATTATCCGATGTAAGGGAACAAATGTTATAGGATTTATGTGAATGAGAATAAAGCAACACTCACGTCGGCCTCGAGTTGCAAGGCGCCCAGCCAGCGCTGTCGACCACCGGTGACATGGTGGTCTTGAAAAACAGAACGCGTGTGTCCACGGGCGTCCGAGGAAGATAGGGGAAATACCGGTAATGCTGCCTCCGATGAAGACGAAGGCACTCTCTGCATCCGAGGTAGAATGTTATTCTGCCGTGATATATCCTAGCCACCTCCTCCGCGATAGCTTTGTCGTTCTCAGATCACACCGCTGTACAGCAACCCACAGCAACAAATTAGTCCCCAAACAGGTTGGAATGTGCTACACATGAATTTACAGTACGCACTTACCTCGAACACAGTTTGACCGTAGCCAAAAACGAAGTCAATCGCGCCCTCAATTAAACAGCCGACATAGTAATGCCTCCCCGCCAAATCGTTGAGCGTGTCCTGGACATCAAAGAACCCGCACTCGTAGAATGAAGCTCTGACACCATTGATTTGAAGAGCGACGGCTGGCACTGGCTCTCCGTCGTATGTATTTTGGAGATATAAGAGACTGTTGTGTTCATAAAATATCCAAAATTATAACATGATGCATGAAAATGAGTTTCTGACTTATTTTGAGCTTCTGACTTATTTTGACAATAAACTGGAAAAGAACTGACTAGAAACCAAGCTGAGAAAAAAGAACTGACTAATAACCACAAAATCTTTCTACCTCGTCCAATTCATTTCTGAAGCAACAAACATGATATAAAAACTGAGACTACAGTAGCACTGTAGTCATGGTAAAACTAAACAGAGCTGCTAATTTTCACACCCAAATAAATAATTACTGTCAATCACAAAAAAGAACATGCATGAACATTTCAGAAAAAAAACAAGAAAACAAGTGCACGGGCTAACGGGCTAGAGAGACACAACATATTTCTATATCTATATCTATATCTATATCAATCTATACCTATACCTATTAATAAAGTAAAGTGCGTTTCTTTGATTTTTTCATCCATTCACTGTTAAAAAATATATTTTTTCTATCCGAGGTGGTACTAAACTTCTGTACGTCTGTCTGTTAGCAAAGGAAAAATGATTTTTGCAAAATTACGTACATGGGCCGCGCGCCCTATGGCCTAGTAGAGTCAGCTCATTTTTTTCTGCCCACGCAGCAATAAAAATTCTATTTCCCGCACACTACGGCAAATAGTTCGAGGTACGCACATGGCGCTCAAGACTGGGCCGCCCATTTTTTCTGTGTTGCATTTCAATTTTTCCTTTTCTGTTTCTTTCTCTTTTTGTTTTCTGTTTTTTTCATTCCAAGTCTATTTTTAACTTTTTCTGCAATTCAAAATTTTCAAAAAATGTTTGTAATTTCAATTTTTATTCAAAATTTCCTAAAAAGTTATGAAATACAAAAATGTGTTTCTATTTTTAAAAGTGTTTGGATTTTTTGTCGTTCCAATTTTTTTCAAAATTTTCAAAAATTATTCCCATTTTTAGAAAATGTTTGTATTTTTCGCAATTGTCCAAGATTTTACAAAATGTCCCAAATTCAGGAAATATTCTTGTTTTAGCAATATGTTCAAAAGTTGAAAATAATATTTGCGTTAAAGAAACACATTTTCTGAAATTCTTCTGAATGTTCAAAACATGTTCCCATTTTAAATGCTGGTTAATTATAATTGAAAAAAAATTGTGGGCATGTGCCAATAAAAGAGAATATACTAGTTTGTCTCTAATTAAAGTGCGTCATGTTGAACTAGAGAATATGGACATGTGGGGTTATTGATCCATTCTTATATTGAGCTAAAGGCATGTAATCTTATTATCCTGTTGCAACTCACGGGCATGTGTGCTAGTCATAAAAAACAGAGAAAACAAGTGCGCGTGTTAACACTAAAAACCCGACTGCTGCCACCTGGTCCAAACCCACGAATCATGACGCAAAGAATCAAACGGCTACAGCAAAAGAGTAAAACAAGCAAAAAATGTACCTTGAAACCAATTGCACGGGCCATGAAGTTCTGGCTATTTACGTTCACTATGGTTGTCTCGTTAGTTCCTCGGGCGGGCCTTCCATGTGGATCATCCGGCACCATCATGAAGTCCCCCCATTCAATGATTGTTCGGTCTTGGCCTTCACCTTCCAACAAGACGTAAGGTTTGTTGACTATTGACACCTTCTTCCTGCAACCAAGGGATTTTTTTAGAATAATAGGAGGGCCAATGCCCCCCCCCCCCGCCCGTTGCATTATTGAATAACAAAACCAGAGTTTGAGTAACAACATCTACCACTAAGTTGAACAAAAGGGGGGAAATGGTGTCCCCCTGTCTAAGCCCTTTGCCAGTGGTGAAAAATTTACCCTCTACACCATTTAGTTTAACCCCTACAGATCCT
This sequence comes from Triticum urartu, assembly GCF_003073215.2. Classification (NCBI taxonomy): domain Eukaryota; kingdom Viridiplantae; phylum Streptophyta; class Magnoliopsida; order Poales; family Poaceae; genus Triticum; species Triticum urartu. The sequence goes on along the minus strand of NC_053027.1, from coordinate 113,758,624 downwards.
AGATGTGTGACTTGGTAAATCCATTTCACCCATCTAGGACCAAAATTTCTTTTCTCAAGGATCTCCATGAGAAAATCTAGATTGACTTTATCAAAAGCCTTCTCATAATCTAATTTAAGCACCAAACTAGGGCAGCCTGATTGATAAGTGGAGTGCGGTACCTCATGTGTTGTCACCACACTTTTCAGGATAAACCTACCTTTAATGAAGGTAGATTGGTTGCTGGAAGTGAGCAAATTCATAAGGATAGCTAATATATTTGTGAGGACCTTAGTAAAGAGATTAAAAATGCAGTTAAGTAAACTAATAGGTCTAAATTTATTCATAGTAGTGGCCTCTTTCTCTTTAGGAATAATGGTGAGAATAGCAAAGTTAAGTCTATAGATATCCAAGTCCCCATTATAAAAGTCTATGAACATGGCCATGATATCTTTTTTAATAGTATCCCAAAATTGTTGAAGAAAAAGGAAAGAAAGTCCATCTGGGCCAGGGGCTCCATCAGAGTATGACCCAAATAAAGCTTCTTTCACTTCCTCTTCAGAAAAAAGTTTTTGCAACTTTATCAGAGTCTTTAACTTTTTCATTCTCAGAGAAGAATTGATCATTAAGACAGAACCCTTTTCTATCTTCCTTCTAGAAGAGGTTTTTGTAGTAGGATGTGGCTATGGCTAACATATCATCTATGTCTGAAGTAGCCCCAGATGGACCCTGCAGAGCATGAATCAATGTTTTCCTGCTTCTCTAATTTGCAACAGCCATAAAATATTTAGTATTCCTGCCACCCTCTAATATATCCCTATCCATGGATCTCTATCTGGCCTTTGTTTCCTCTTTGAGCCAGATAGCTTGGAGCTAAGAACTGATGCATTTCATCCTATCTGAGTTTTGCTTAGAGAGGGGTGCATTTTCAGAACTGACATCCAGTCTATCATATTCTTATGTCAGAGATTGCTTAAGCTTCCCAAGCTTAGCACCTACATTTCTACTCCAGCCTCTACTAAATTTTCTAAATCTCCTAGCCTTTTCTTGCCAAATGTCAATAGGGGTGGTGCTCTTAAAAGGGGCAGACCAATTTTTGATAACTAGATCTTTAAACTCTGCATGGAGAAGCCACCATTTCTCAAATTTAAAACTAGGGCTCCTGGGAATGCAATCAATCCCTGAATTCCAGAGGATGGGAGTGTGATCACTTCCAGTTCTGGGCAGAGCTTGAGAGTTGCTCAAAGGGAAAAGAGCATCTAGTTTTGTTGTACAGAAGACTCTGTCAATAGTAGACATGATCAGGTTCTCTTGGTGTTGGGGAACGTTGCAGAAAACAAAATTTTTCCTACGGTTTCACCAAGATCCATCTAGGAGTTCATCTAGCAACGAGTGATCGGATTGCATCTACATACCTTTGTAGATCACGCGCGGAAGCGTTCAAAGAACGGGGATGAGGAAGGCGTACTCGACGTGATCCAAATCACCGGAGATCCTAGCGCCGAACGGACGGCACCTCCGCGTTCAACACACGTACGGTCAGTGTAACGTCTCCTTCTTCTTGATCCAGCAAGGGGAAGGAGAGGTTGAGGAATATGGCTCCAGCAGCAGCACGACGGCGTGGTGATGATGGAGCTGCAGTACTCCGGCAGGGCTTCGCCAAGCACTATGGAGGAGGAGGTGTTGGAGAGGGAGAGGGAGGCACCAAAGGCATGGGGTAAGAAGTCCTCCATCTCCCCACTATATATAGGAGGGCCAAGGGGGGGCGCCGGCCCTAGGAGATCCAATCTCCTAGGGGGGTGCGGCCAAGGGGAGGAATCCCTCCTCCCCAAGGCACCTAGGAGGTGCCTTCCCCTCCTAGGACTCTTCCTTTAGGGTTTCCCCCACCCTAGGCGCATGGGCCCTAGGGGGAAGTGGCGCCCCAGCCCACTTTGGGCTGGATCCCTTCCCACTTCAGCCCATGGGGCCCTCCGGGATAGGTGGCCCCACCCGGTGGACCCCCGGGACCCTTCCGGTGGTCCCGGTACAATACCGGTGACCCCGAAACTTGTCCCGATGGCCGAAATAGCACTTCCTATATATAATTCTTTACCTCCGGACCATTCCGGATCTCCTCGTGACGTCCGGGATCTCATCCGGGACTCCGAACAACATTCGGGTTATTGCATATACATATCCCTACAACCCTAGCGTCACCGAACCTTAAGTGTGTAGACCCTACGGGTTCGGGAGACATGTAGACATGACCAAGATCGCTCTCCGGCCAATAACCAACAGCGGGATCTGGATACCCATGTCGGCTCCCACATTCTCCTCGATGATCTCATCGGATGAACCACGATGTCGAGGATTCAAGCAACCCCGTATACAATTCCCTTTGTCAATCGGTATGTTACTTGCCCGAGATCTGATCGTCGGTATCCCAATACCTCGTTCAATCTCGTTACCGGCAAGTCACTTTACTCGTACCATAATGCATGATCCCATGACCAGACACTTGGTCACTTTGAGCTCATTATGATGATGCATTACCGAGTGGACCCAGTGATACCTCTCCGTCATACGGAGTGACAAATCCTAGTCTTGATCCGTGTCAACCCAACAGACACTTTTGGAGATACCCATAGTATACCTTTATAGTCACCCAGTTACGTTGTGACATTTGGCACACCCAAAGCACTCCTACGGTATCCAGGAGTTACACGATCTCATGGTCTAAGGAAAAGATACTTGACATTGGAAAACTCTAGCAAACGGACTATACGATCTTGTGCTATGTTTAGGATTAGGTCTTCTCCATCACATCATTCTCCTAATGATGTGATCTCATTATCAATGACATCCAATGTCCATAGTCAGGAAACCATGACTATCCGTTGATCAACGAGCTAGTCAACTAGAGGCTTACTAGGGACATGTTGGTGTCTATTATTCACACATGTATTACGATTTCCGGATAACACAATTATAGCATGAATAAAGACAATTATCATGAACAAGGAAATATGATAATAATGCTTTTATTATTGCCTCTAGGGCATATTTCCAACACTTGGTTGTTAGCCCAAGTGAACTTCTACCAGACATTCTAATTTCTAGTAGGCTCCATATTTCAATCCAGGCATTAAATTTATCACTCCAATTGTGATTAATTTTGCTATTGCTTTTGTCTTTCTGATATCTAACTAGATTGAAGTCCCCCCCATAACAGTAGGAAGGTGATCATCAATAAACAGACTATGCAGTTCTGAAAGGAAATCATCTTTCCCTTCATCATATGGAGACCCATAAACTGCTATAAACCTAAAAGAGATGTTCTTCTTTTTAAGTGTTAGCATACATGAAACGGAGAATTTGAGAGGGATCCAGCTAGTAACATCAAAGATGTCTAGATCCACTCCCACCAGCACACCACCAGAAGTGCCTTCAGCAGGTAGGTGGTGCCAATCATAATTTTTACTTCGGCTAATAGATTTCAAGAATGCATGAGTGAGATGCTCTTTTTTGGTCTCCTGGAAGGATATGATACTAGGATTGTGTTTAGAGAGAGTATCATTAATATAGGTTCTCTTGCCAGGAGCAGTGATCCCTCTAATATTCCAAAAAAGCATTCATTTATGCAAAGTTTTCCTAGGGTGCTTGCCCCGTCCATATTTACTAATATGAGTCCATCCAAAACTATAGTCATCAATAACAGCTGAGATTCCCTTTAAACCCTCAGGAGTAGCGGGCGTTCTAGGGGAATCCAGAGCATCATGCAAAACAACACTCCTTCAGAGTGCTCACTAGGCATACCCACTGGTGATGTGCCAGTGATTTTTATAGTTTTTAGTTTTCCTACCTCATTAATATTTGTAGTTTTGTTTAAAAGAAATTCATCCTCATGTCCTGCAGACATTTGAGGGGCATTATTTATTTCTAATTGGTCGTCAACTTGTCCTACTGACAGTATTTGACTATCATCTATTTTAACACCAATTTTACTAGCTATAGCAATAAATTTAGGATCAGTGAAGTGTTCAAAAGAAGTTTTGACAATGGTATCTTTAATCTCTTTTTTGCTGGCCTCCAGATTCTGCACTTTCTTGGTGTTCATAGCAATTTCCAGCATAGTCCCGTCTCCTACATCAACTCTGTTACTCTTCCTCAGGGCCAAAACCGGGCCCCATTGCTATTTTGCAGGGACCATGTTGCTTAAGTGAGCATCTGTGGCAAGAGTGTGATGTGTTTGCGGGCTAAACACCACTTTGGCATTGTTACCTAATTCCAAGTCTTCTTCTTCAGCAATCTCATCTACCATGTCCTCATCATCCTCATCCTCTCCCATCAGGTCCATTTCCTGCAGCAAGGAATAAGTGTGGTCTATTGATAGTGGATCAGGCAATTGTTTAAGGTATTCCATAGCTTTTTGCCTTGAGATGGTTGTAGAACTAGTTCCAGGGTTTTTGTTGCTTGTTAGAGAGGAGGTGGAGCTGGCTGTTCCCCCACCCCTGCTGCTATTGGTGGTGTTACCATCATCAGCACCTGGGCCTGATCCTTCAACTTCTTTCCTATTTCCCTCTAGGTCATCATCTAGAAGATCATCATCCTCAAAATCCTCCTCAGGTGGCTCCACTTGGATAAGAATCTTGTAGAGCTTGTCCCCTATACCAAAAATCCTGTTAGCAGGTACTTTGGTGTGGTCTCTACATCTGATTTTGATCCTGACCACCTCAAAGAAGGATCCGAAGTTGCCTTGCCAATCCACATCAATCAAGGAACCAAAGAAAGATGCAAATTGTTCTAGGACTGCCATTCAGCCCAAGCAGGGGCCACTCCTCTCAGTTGGAGACAAACTTTTTGCAGTTCACTATGATGTTCTAATTCTGCTTTCCACACTTCTACCTTAACTGTGACTCCTTCCATTTCTGGCAGTCCAAACATGGGGTATCCTTCCACTTGTTCAATAGGGATATGTGGAGGGAACTTGACTAGAAAGGTCCAGTCATCTAGTTTCCTTACTTGCCAGGGCCAGTTAGTTTTGTATATGAGAGACATGTTGTGTGCTAGCTCAGATTTTCTCACTTGCCTAGACTCAACATACACAATGCCCACATTCTTCCTGTGCCCCATGTGCTGATCATTGACATCAGGCACATCCACCTGGTAGTATCCCAGACTAGGAGCACCACTACCAACAAATTTTGCAGGAGTCCTAGGCTTCTTCCTGACTGGGCATTCCTCAACCAAGGGATTAGAATTTAACTCCAATCTCTGAACTATTTATAGGTAAGTAAAATCTCGCCATGCCATGGGGCGATTTATTTTTTCATGGAAGGAATGCACAGACGTTTGAGAGCAGAGTGAGTGCCTGTAGACCCCTATGGCGACGTGGATGCCCACCCATGCAGTGTTGTTGGCTGGAACGACATCACCTGTTTGCTGAACAGTCCGCAGCCCGCTTGCACCGACGTAGATGGTGTTGGAAACTAGAGACGAGACAAAGAGTAAGAGAGAGAATCACAAGAGTTGGCGACAAATCTCAAAACTTACGCGGAGATGGCTCGCCGGGAACTGTCGTCACCGCACACAATGTGACGACCGTGATGAGCAAGAGTGCGCGTGCCACCATGGCCACCGTCTTCATCGCCATGAGCAAGGGCATCAACTTGTATCTTCAGAATGTGCAGGGTGAGGTAGACGCTCCGGCGTGTATAAAATAGCCATAGCTCTGCCATCTCGCTTACCCGAACGAGTACGTAGAGATTTAGGAAACATACCAGGTCATGGCGGTTAGCAGCATAGGCTAGGTATGCAAAAGTGGTACCTACGTGAACTAGAGGCCAATCCGGCATCACATTAAGCCACCTCCAACTTGTCTAGGGGCTGGGTAAAGTGGTGTTCATAGAGTACATTCGATGGAGCGTTCAGTGGAGCACATTTGATGTCCTTGCACACATACTCAGGGATCTAAAATGAACCTGGTAGCATTAGTTCCGTGTCCACAGAAAGACACTGAAGGACACATTTGCTTCAACACTGGGCAACAACGAAATAACGCATGCTTGTAATTGTTGCAAATATAGCAATAGTGCACTATTGCACAGTTCTTTGACAGATGATCATCAGCCTGACGCTTGCAACAATGTCGTGCTTAAGGCTGTAGCAGCCGTGGATGTGGCCAAAATGCTTGCAGCAACGCATGCACTTGCCCATCTTGTTTTTTTCTTCGAGGGATACTTGCCCATCTTGTAGCACTTCTTGATGCACATCGGCGTGTAGAACTGTTCCACCACCACCTCAACTAAATTCACACGACCAAGAACTTGACATAGTTAAGATGAATCCACACGAAGAATCCAACAAATTCATAGAGCTGAGCTAGGGTCGATGGTTTTACTTACAGGAGGCGACGGGGATCATGGCTAGGATCAGCAATGAGTAATTGACAAAAAACTACCACATTTCACGTATCCGTCCCACATAACTGCCACATTTTGAAAACTGACCAAAAACTCCAGATTAATGCTAATTTCGTGACAAAAAACTACCAGGTCAAGTTGAAGACCGATTAAACCGTTTTAAACATCTTTCTGACAGAGCTGGCCCACCTATCGGGACGGCGGCCGCGCTAACGGGTAACGGCGCTCGCCTGCCGCCCGTTAGCCACGTGCGTCGGGCTGACCCGGTCGAACCAGGACTAACCTGGCCAACCGGCTCGCTCGTCGTCCTCCCCCGAGCTCTCCCCCGAGCTCACTCTCCTAGCCCTAGCCGTCTTCATTCATGGTGGCGACAGATCCAAACTCTGGCGCCGAATCTCTTGGAGGAGCCCCCCCCCCCCCGACGTGCTGGGCGGCAGGGATGTCGTATTCGTTGAGGTTGAGAACTGGCTAGGCACCAGTTGCTTTGCGGTCGAAAAGCAATCCCAGCCTCAATCTTAGCCGTCCCAAATGTTTGTGAGGCGGCATGTAGCAGCAGTGTCGACGAGAAGAAGCGCACCTCGAGGCCGGCGCAAGCTTCCTTGTCCTGCTGGCGGCGCGAGGTATGGCAACAGATCTATAATTGTTTTTCTGAAATCATTTGTTTTGTTAGGAATCACGATATATAGGCTAGTTGCATAGTTAGATTTACATTAGAACCATGTTTGAGCACAATGGGAATTGAAGTCTGTGCGGAACATAAACAATTTGTTGTGCTATGATTGAATCCAAATTGTCAGAAAACAGAAAATTTGAACTGTCAGACACTAAATATTGTGCAGACCATTTAATTATAAATTTTCCAATTTGTGGTGTAGTATTGATGACCCAAAGTGGGAAATTTGGTTCCATTTTTGTAACATCCCAAATTTCCAATTTAGAATGTTATGCATTAGATCATCATTGCATATCATATTTTTTTTGCATTTTGGCTTGATCCTAGAAATTCTGCGCAACTCAAGGACCCACGGAGAGAGTTGGGGATTTCGTTATTTCCATATTTTAGTTTTCTCAATTTTTGAAAAAAGAGGATCGTTTGATTTTAATTATTTTCTCTCTGAATATTTCTTTTATGAAAATAAAAGAAAGGGGATAAAATGACTTCCCCAAAGTAAAGAAATACTGGAGATTTAATATTAAAATCAAATAAGATTTTATTTAGAGATTTTGTCGCTATTTTATTTGAATTAGGAAAAAAATGTGTTTTTCAAAATTGCATTAGAGGCCCAAATAAATGTTCACCTTGTTCGTTAGATTTTTAGAGGACGGGGAAATTTTATTTCAGGATTTTTGGAGTCCGTTTAGTATTTCGTTTCTTCGTTTTTCTGTGTGGATTTTTTATTCAAAAAGTCAACCGCCTTACCGGGCCGTGTCCGACAAGGACACTGCATCCGGCTGGCCCTTATAAGCCGAGGCCCCGCCAGCCCACCCCGTTCCGAACCCTAGCCCCGACCCCACCGCTCGCCGTCGCTGCACGCCGCCTCCCCGCCGCCGGAGCTGCCTCGCCGCCCGACCTCGTCGCCGGAGCCGCTCGTCGCCGCCAACAACCCGCCGCCGACGAGGTATCCGCCGCCGGCGGAGGTTTTTTTTTCAAAATCGAAGATCTAGACCGGTTCGATTTTTTCTGGTTTAGTTATTTAGTGAACGCCCGTTTGTACGTTCGTTTTAACGAACGGTTTTCACTCATTAAGCGCAGACATTGAACGTTCGTTCGTTAGCCTGTTCGTCAGTTTCTCTTTTTCCAGGGTTTTCCGCGATTATTTTCAATCGCGATTCTTGCCCTAATCTTCGTTCTATTATAACTTTTCGCTCGTTTATCAAAATCAGGCGATTCAAGCGCCTAGATCTTCGTTTCGAAGCCCTATTTCTGTTTAACCAACTTGAACAAGATTTTTCTACTATAAAATTTGACTCAAGTCCAGATTAGTAAATGGATCTTGCCTTTCGCAGTTTAAGTTTCGTTGCTTCGTTTGGTTTGATTCTTTTTGCAAACCGGAGTTCTTAAGTTGAACGTTCTGGTTAGATTCTTATTTGTGTTTTACTCGTGCTTCTAGTTGAGTGCTTATTGTATGCTTTTTTGTTTGCGATAGAGTACCCGGAGTGCGAAGCGTGCTACTATGAGTCTCTAGGTTTCGTGGATCATTAGCAAGGCAACTAACACTTTGATCATACCCTTTACTACCCAGTTTTATTGCATTAGATCAATCCTCAAACAATTGCATGGTTAGGATCTGATTAAATTGTGGGATTTGGGAAGTAGACGAGGTAGTACCTATTCACCTGTTTATTTTCAAAGCTATGGGAGTTACTTCTACGTTGCTTATATTGCTATGCTATGCTCATAGACATGGATTGGGTTTGAGTGTAATCATGATAGATGTGAGTTATTAATTAATGGTTCAACTTAAGGTGGCAACTTAAATACACAACCGGGTGGATTGCTTGTGGGCACCTGGAGAATCCAGTGTTGTCCTAGGATATCCAGGAGGACCCGTGTGATCATCCTACGGCCCGCCACCCAGGCTCAAAGGGATCATAAGATTATTCATGCTAGAAACTTCCGTGTGCAGCCACAAGCCATTATGGGCTCTGGCATAGTTGAGTAAGTTGTGTTAAGCTCTCAAAGAGGTAGACTAGCAGATGTAGTGGGTTGTAGGTGGTACTGTGTATCCAGAATAGAGAGTTAATGCTTCAGAAAGACTGTGTCTTGAATCTCCGACCATGGATGTATTCGAGTCTTGTGGGGAAAAGTGCGCAAACCTCTGCAGAGTGTACAAACTAATCATGATTAGCCGTGTCCCCGGTTATGGACATCTTGAGTATCTGGTTCTTGGATTATCATGTTGATCTCATCACTCTAAATATAATTTGATTGGGTTTAATGATGATGCTTAATTGCGATTGAGTTAGAGGAACCTACTCAATCTTTAACAACCACCATGATAGTTAAATAAAATTTTATTCCTGTGTTGTAGGGAAAAAAGGCTTTATGCAAAACTGTAACCCTAGAGCTTACCACCAGCCAAATATGCATGTAGTGATAGCAATTATTTTGTTCATTACTCTTTATGTGTTACATTGCCAGCATATTCCATGTGTTGACCCATTTCAGGCTGCAACGTTCATGTTCTAGACTTTTCAGACAACGAGTAAGGAGCCATAGGTCGTTGTCTTTCACTCAGTGATGCCGTTGGAGTTGATGGACTCACTTTTCTTCCAAGCCTTCCGCTGTTATCGCTTTAGATGGCCTTAAGCCATATTTATTGTAATAAGATCTCTTTCGAGACATTCGATGTAATAAGTGTGTGATTGCTACTCCGTTATAAATCCTCAAGTACTGTGCATGTCAGCATTACCGATCCAGGGATGACACTGATGCAGAGAGATCAGAATGTTTGAGGTCTATTCGCTACAAGATGGTATGAGAGCACACGCTGACTGTAGGACACGACCACTAAGCTAAAACCCTAGATCACTACTCTCTTCTCATTTCTGACTCCTCTCCCTTTTCTACTCTTTAGGATGGCGGATGCAAGGAACAAGTTCACTCAACCGGATGAAGATACACCTTTTGGACGACACTTGAAGGAAGTTACTAGATACCTGAACATCGGAATACCAAGCTTCACCGGGACCTACAATGCCACTTTACCAGAAGAGGAGCGCTGGATGATTCGAGTTCAAGTTCCAGGAAGGACGTTCACGCCAGTCACTGAGCCCATAGAGTTCTCCTTTGATGCCCCAACCTGGAGTCTAGGAAAGATCATGGTAGCCCACATCACCATGGGATGAATTGGAGAAGTCTACCACAAGGATATCAAGCATACTATCTACCAGATTTGTGGGCGCTGAGATGTGCAATGGGGGATGGTCAGCACCAGGAAGGATAGGTCCATTGCAGCTTTCATACAGGAGTTAAATCAGCACATTCGTCGCCAGGAGAACCAGATGTGCGCAGGCATGATAGATCTGAAGAAGGCAATAACCAGGATCACGGAGCTGGAGGAACAATTCAAGTCTACACGCGATGGATATGAGGAGGAAATGACGATACTAGTGGAGAAGAATGACGATCTGACAAGGAAGCTAGGAGTATTCATGGGAGACCCCGTGCCAGGAGGAGAAGACGACGATTCCACTTGCCCAGAGAACTACATCATCATCGACGGCACCGACTCGGACCCCGACGATAGCGATGATGACTTTGTTGATGAAGCTGGAGCAGATATTATGGAGGCTTCCACCGATCAATTTTTCTAGTCGACCACCATATCAGTAGTACTATTCCCCCATGTATATAGATTAGACCAAGCACTTTTGTAACGATAGTTAGACCGATTGTATGCCCTTGTTTGGATTGATTGAAGTGATATGATTGTGTTTATCTCATGTGCATATGGGTAGTGCTTTCTCACTAGACCTCATTCTATTCTAATTTCTTCCCTCTAAACCCTTAGATGCCTCCGAGACATGACCCTGGATTTACTTTCCCACCAGAGCTCACTCAGTTGATCCAGCAGCAGAATGCCTTGATGCAGTTGTTAGTTCAGAACCAAGGCAACAACAACAACAACAACAACAACAACCCACCACCACCACCTCCTGTTGACAACTTAGCCTATTTTTTGAGCTTGCAGCCGCCGGTGTTTTCCAGTATTACCGAGCCAATAGTTGCTGATGATTGGCTGTGTAGGATTGGAAGAGAGTTGACCACCGCAGGTTGCACAGATGCTGAGAAGGTGTGTTTTGCCGCGCACCAATTGGATGGACCCGCGGCATCATGGTGGGAGAATTACACAGCCACTTTTCCTATAGCCAATGTCACTTGGGAGCAGTTTCAGCAAGCATTCCGTACCGCCCATGTATCAGCAGGAGCTATGGCCATGAAGAAGCGCGAGTTTTGCAACTTACACCAAGGAGGACGCACCGTTGGCCAGTATGTGGATGACTTTATTAAGCTAGCACGTTATGCCCCAGATGACGTTGCCATAGATGCTGTGAAGCAGGAGAAGTTTCTGGAAGGACTGAATGATGAGCTGAGCATGCAGTTGATGCTGGCAACTTTCATTAACTACCAGGAGTTGGTAGATAGAGCTCTCATGATTGAAGGGAAGCAGCAGCAGATTGACAGCCACAAGAGGAAGTATGGACAAGGGAAGTACAATTCTAGAGCTCAGCAGAGACCCTGTTTTACCCCGAACTCGGGAGGACCCCTTCAACATAACCATGGAGGTCACAATCACAATGGAGGGATTTCGCACAACCATAGTGGCCCCAGGAATGGGGATGGTAATGGAGGAAGCAACGGCCAAAACCGTACCAACCCGGCAATGCCCGCCAAGAAGGATCTAAGTCACATTACTTGCTTCAAGTGCGAGAAGAATGGACATTATGCCACGAAATGTTCTGAAGCAAAGAATAGGAATGGCAATGGAAGCTCTAGGAAGAAGCCCAATCCTTTCAATAGGGGACAAGTGAACCACGTGAACATGGAGGAGGTTGAAGCGCAACCGGATGCGGTAATAGGTAAGTTTATGATTAAGTCATTTACTGCAATCGTTCTTTTTGATACTAGTGCATCACACTCATACATATCAAGGGGATTTGTGGAAAAGTTTAAACTGCCAACCCAAGCCCTTAGGACACCCATGTTAGTAACCTCGCCAGGAGCTGATTATATGGCTAGCCTATGGTGTGATCGGTTACCATTAAGGATTGGTAGCTACGGGTTCCCCTCAGACCTAATAGTATTGGAGTCACAAGGACTGGATGTGATATTAGGCATGGATTGGTTATCGAAATATGGAGGGAACATTGATTGCGCCAGTTAGTCGATTTTGCTTACCACCCCAGAAGGAAGAAGGATCAAGTATGTATCCCAGCATGTGCCGAATAAGACTCAGGTGAATTCCTTATCAGGAGTTGTACAGGAGGAAGTACCAGTGGTGAATGATTTACCGAATGTATTTCCAGAAGAGTTGCCAGGCATGCCACCGGATAGAGACATTGAGTTTTTGATCGAGCTTTTGCCAGGCACAGGGCCAATATCTAAGAGACCGTATAGGATGCCCGCTAAGGATTTAGAGGAAATTAAGAAGCAGATTAATGATTTACTGGATAAAGGATATATTCGCCCAAGCTCGTCACCTTAGGGATCACCAATGCTTCTAGTGGAGAAGAAGGATGTATCGTTGAGGATGGTTGTTGATTACCGAGGATTGAAGGAAGTGACGATCAAGAACAAGTACCCACTGCCGATGATAAATGATTTGTTTGACCAACTACAAGGAGCTAAGGTGTTTTCCAAGATCGATCTGCGATTAGGGTACCACCAGCTAAAGATTCGTGAGCAGGATATACCTAAGACAACTTTTACCACAAGGTACAGGCTATGTGAGTACACCGTTATGTCATTTGGTCTGACTAACGCACCTGCCTATTTTATGAACATGATGAACAAGGTGTTTATGGAGTATCTGGATAAGTTCGTCGTGGTGTTCATCGACGATATTCTGGTCTACTCGAAGAATGAAGAGGAGCATAAGGAGCTTTTGCGTTTGGTACTTGGGAAGCTCAGAGAACATAAGCTATAGGGTCTTTTACATATGTATCACTAACTCGAACCCACTACTCACATTTGCCCCTAATTCGCAAGCCTGCTCAAAAATACCCCTCCGCCGTCATGTTCCCTTATAGAATTGCCCTTCCGTGCCGTTTCCGTCCAGTCAAGGCTGTTTGACTGGTAAGCGGCCGTTTCTTTGACATTTTTGCCCCTCCGTCCTTACACCTGGGCCCAGGTCACCAGTTCACTCTCTCTCCCTCTCATTCTCTCGCCTGAGCCGCACGCTCTCTCTTTCTCCCCCAAATCGCCTCCCGCCGTAACCCTAACCCTAGCTCGCTCGATCCAACTCGCAAGGCTCGATCTCCTGATGGCAGCCATGGTGGAGCTTCAGATTTGACTCTGCGCGACACTCTACTACGGCGGCGGCGGCGGATGGATGGGGATAGCAGTTGTGGCGGCAGCGGCGGCGGCGACGAACGAGGGAGCACAGCGCAGCCACAGAAGCATGTTTCAGCGGGGTAAGTTTTCTCTTCTAATCTGGCGGAGTCTCATGCCATTTGTAGTTCGATTTGGGATTTGTTGACCTAGTTCATAGTGCTCATGGCGTTGGGATCTGTCTCTGTTTTGCATGGTCATCGTAGGATCAACCCCGATAGAGTAGTTGGGATGGAATGTAGAATGGAAACCACACTTTTAGCTAGAGCTGGCACAAAAGCAACCAATACAGGATTCTCTTTTCCTTTTGTTGCTGACAATCAATGGACTTTTAATCAGTTTAGATCTGCCATATGTGCTCAATATCCATGGGGTCTATATGATGCAGTGGAATTCAGGTACTGGGACATTGACAAAACAGCTTGGGTCCCTGTCCAGTGTGATGATGAGCTTGGTATCATGTTTGCAATACATGATTATTTCCCTGCTAAACTAGAAATCAGTGTCATACAAAGGTAGAGAGGAGAGCCAGAGAGCAGAGGAACAAGATCTCAGTCTAGGTCTAGAGATAAAGGTAGGACCAGCCAATCAAGGGGCAGGAAAAAAAATGCTCATAGTAGAGGCAGCAGTAGTTCCGTGCAGGCACCAGGAACACCTACTGTAGAAGTTCCTAAGAATGCATGTCCCTCTCAGAGTAGAGATTCAGTTGACCCCTATACTGAAGAGGGACTACCAGATGATTGGCCAAGTGATGATGAGGATGAAAAGTTGTTTCCACAGTTTGTAACAAGGAAGAAGGGCAAGGAGAAAGATGATGAGGGGGAAGATTATGTTCCACCCCCTGAAGGCATGTTTGCTGAGGCAGGTGAAGATGAGAAGGAGGAGGACAGGGACATGGGATACTCTGAAACATCTGATGAGGAAAGACCAGATGTGCAATACAATAGAGATGATCCTTCTTTGGCACAGGGAACAATATTTTCCAGTGCTTTAGACTGTAGAAATGCTCTTGCAACCTTCTCAATAAAGACTAAAAGTGAATTTGTGATAGACAAGAGTGACAGTACTAGGTTGACAGTGCATTGTGCTTATAAGAGGTGTCAATGGAGGATGCATGCCTCCTTCTTGTTGTAGTACATAGGTTCTAACATGTGTCTGAACTTTCATGAATGCAGGTTAAGGTGAACAAAACTGCTCATACATGTCCCAGTGTGAACAGGAGAAAAAGATTGAAGTCAGCTAAGAGTAGATGGGTTGCTGATGCTGTGAAGACCTGGGTTTTAGAGGATTCAGAAGTGGGACCAACAGAATTGCAGAAAAATTTGAAGAAGTATGGCCAATGGTAGACCTAGGAAGACAAGAATTAGGGCAAAATCCAAGGGAAAAGGACTTGGAGGAAGGAGAAAGAAATGTGGCAGGTGTGGAAGGCTTGGCCATCGTGGCACTCACTGCAAGGAATCCATTGACCCAGCTTTTGGGGAAGAAGAGCACTGGGGGGCTGAAAATGCAACATATGATCATTTAGATGCTGAAACAGATGCTGACAATGCTACTGAGGTTGAAACAGATGCTGAAAATGCTACAGAGGTTGAACCTGATGCTGAAAATGCTAGAGGTTGAACCTGATGCTCCAATTGCTACAGATGCACCAACAGTGTCATCTGCTGTAAGGTGCAACTGCTATAGATGTTCTCATTTCAATTTTTGCTTTATTTGATGTTCTCATTTCCTTTTTTGCTTTATTTGATGTTCTCATTTCCTTTTTGCTGCATTTAATGTTCTCATTTCAATTGTAGCCCAAGGAAGAACTACAAAAGGGCAGCTGATAGAGGGATGTCACCAGCCAAGAAGAGGCTCAAGTTTGCACCAGATCCTACAGTAGGATCTGTAACTGGAAGCAACCAGCTAAGCAAAGAAGTGAGCAAAACTGTCACCACAAGGAGGAGTTCAAGGCTCTTAACTAACCCTGCTTGCAACACCAGGAGCAAGAAGATGAAAGACCTGTGACTGGAATCATGTAGGGCACTGCTGTTTTTGTTGTTCCTTTTGTGATGCTGAAATTATGAACTTATGTAATGGTGAACTTGTGAGATACTATCTTGAATGTGCAATGCTCCTTTTGTGACCTGCTAGTTTGGAATATTATGTGAGCTGCTATCTTGTGAGATGCTACTTTCAAATATTTTTGTGAGCTCCTATTTTGTCACAACAGATAATTTGTTCAAATATTTCAATCTATGCTATTTTTTCAGTCATCGATCAAAGCAAGATTCTTGATTCATTTCCAAATAGCAACATCACAACATTCCCAAATCACAGCATTGTCCTGTGATAATACATACCCACACCAAGCTCCATCACAACATACACTACAAAGAGAAATCCATTTAGTATGGATTATTAGACCACCCAGAAACAAATGTAGCCACAATGCTAATACCAAGAACTATGATAAATTCCCATGCTTGCATAAGCTCGTTCCTATTTTTCATCTTCAGCTTCAGTTTCTTGTTCTTCTCGGTTAGATACATCACCCTCCTCTCTAAATCATGAGATTTTAGCCAGCTCTTCTCCAATCCTGCATGAAGCTCCTCAAATGCACGAGCAACACGTTCGGTCGGTGGCGGGTCAATCCATACAACCCACTCACATTCATCAGGAAGCTACAAAATCAATGATCGAATTAGAAAGAGGGGAAAGAGCAGAATCAAATCAAGCTTAAAAGCCAAACACTTACATCAAGAGGGCAGCCGAGAAACCTTCTGCCGGAGCTTGCTCCTCCCCAGGCGACACGACGAGCAGGAATAAGCCCGTGGCCAGGGCACCGCTGCATCGAGCGAACCTCAAGGCCACAGAATGTCAGATCGGGGATGTAAAACTCCGATTGAAACTGAACTATGCCGACACCATCAACCTAACAGCAGCAAAAAAACCCAAATTGACGAACCCTAATTTCGCAATATGCCCATCTCTCCCCCAAATCGACACTGAAACTTACATTGGCGGCCACCGACGAGCTCGCAGAAGACATCCCCGCCGTGCCCGCCGTAGACATCGCTCACCACGCCGTGCTTGACCTGCCCCTCTCTCTCTCCGACCGCGGAAACGCCCGATCCAGTACGTGCTCAAAAATGCCCCTGTCGTCGCGAGGAAGAAGAAAGAGGGGAGAGAGAGTGAACCGGTTAGTTGGGCCCAGATGTACGGCAGGAGGGGCAAAAATGTCAAAGAAACGGCACGTTAGCGGTCAAACAACCTTGACTGGATGGAAACGGCTCGGAGGGGCATTTCTATAAGGGCACATCACGGCGGAGGGGCATTTTTGAGTAGGCTTTGGAATTAGGGGTATATCTGATTAGGTGGTTCGAGTTAGGGACAGAAATGCAAATGGCCCTAAGCTATATGCCAAGTTCAGCAAGTGTGAGTTTTGGTTGAAGGAAGTTGGATTCCTCGGACATGTTATATCCGAAGAAGGAATAGCTGTAGACCCTACCAAGGTCATCACTGTGACAAATTGGGAAGCACCCACGTCAGTTGGAGAGATCCGGAGTTTTCTTGGACTCGTAGGATACTACAGAAGGTTCATTGAGAATTTCTTGAAGATTGCAAAGCCCATGACAGAGTTGTTGAAGAAGGACACTAAGTTTAAATGGACTGAGGAATGTGAGGCCAGTTTTCAAGAGTTGAAGAAACGCTTGGTTATAGCTCCAGTGTTGATTCTCCCAGATCAACGCAAGGATTACCAGGTGTATTGCGACGCTTCTCGTCGAGGACTTGGAGCAGTACTTATGCAGGCGGGAAGAGTTGTTTCTTATGCCTCATGACAGCTTAAACCCCATGAGTTGAATTATGCTACCCATGATTTGGAGTTAGCAGCCGTAGTGCATGCTTTGAAGACATGGAGACATTTTCTCATCGGAAACCATTGTGAGGTGTACACGGATCACATGAGTTTGAAGTATATCTTCACACAGAAGGAGTTGAATCTCAGGCAAAGGAGATGGTTGGAGCTCATCAAGGATTATGATATGAAGTTGCATTATCATCCCGAAAAGGCTAACGTAGTAGCCGATGCATTGAGCCACAAGAGTCATGTCAATACACTCATGACCGGAGGGTTACCCAAGGAGTTAGCAGAGGATATTCATGAGCTATGTTTGGAAATAGTTCCGAGGGGTTATGTAACAGCATTGGAGATTCAGTCTACTTTGATGGATAAGATCAGGGAAGCTCAGAAGACGGACAAGGAGATTGCCAAGATAAAAGAGAGGATGAGCAAAGGAAAAGCTAAGGGATTTCGTGAGGACGAGCACGATACCCTATGGTTTGAGGACCGCGTATATGTGCCAAATGATCCGGAGATTAGGAAGTTGATTCTGCAAGAGGCCCACGATTCGTCGTATTCGATTCACCTAGGAAATACCAAGATGTATCTGGATTTGAAGGATAGCTTCTGGTGGACCGGAATGAAGAAGGATATTGCGGAGTATGTAGCAGTTTGTGATGTATGTCAGAGAGTGAAGGCAGAACATCAAAAGCCAGCTGGATTGCTACAGCCATTGCCGATACCCGATTGGAAGTGGGATAAACTAGGCATGGATTTCATCATGGGATTACCCAGGACCCGTTCAGGCTATGACTCGATATGGGTTGTAGTCGAACGTTTGACGAAGGTAGCTCATTTCATCCCAGTGAAGACCACCTATACCAGTGCTAAGTTAGCGAATATTTACATGACCAGGATCGTGGAGTTCCGAGGACCATTGTATCAGATAGAGGAACCCAGTTTACCTCAAAATTTTGGAATCAGTTGCATGAAACTTTGGGAACTAGGCTAGAGTTTAGTACAACCTTTCACCCACAGATGGATGGACAGACTGAGAGAGTCAATCAGATTCTGGAAGACATGTTGAGAGCTTGTGCGCTAGACTATGGATCTAGTTGGGACGACAACTTGCCTTATGCAGAGTTCTCTTACAACAACAGCTATCAAGCCAGTTTGAAGATGGCCCCTTTCGAAGCATTGTACGGAAGGAGGTGCAGGACACCGTTGTTGTGCGATGAAGTTGGAGATCGTCAGTTATTTGGACCAGATTTGATCAAAGAGTCTGAAGAGAAGGTTAAACTGATACGCGACAGACTCAAGGTAGCCCAGTCCAGGCAGAAGAGCTATGCAGATTCTAAACGCAAGGAGATAGTTTACGAAGTCGGAGAAAGAGTGTATCTTCGTGTATCACCACTTCGAGGAGTGAAGCGTTTTGGAGTTAAGGGAAAGTTAGCGCCACGTTTTGTGGGACCATACAAAGTTTTGGAACGTATGGGAGAAGTTGCTTACAAGTTGGAATTGCCCGAAGGATTGTTAGGAGTTCACGATGTGTTCCATGTTTCTCAGTTGAAGAAGTGCCACGCAGAGATGGCTGATATTCCTCTAAGAGATACAGTGCCAATGGAAGCGATTCAGTTGGATACCGATTTGACCTACAAGGAGAAACCAGTCAAGATTCTTGAGTTTGCCAGCCGTGTCACACGCAGTAAGGTTATCAAGTTCTGCAAAGTTCAGTGGAGCCACCATACCGAGGATGAAGCCACCTGGGAATGAGAGGAAGACCTACGGAAGGATCACCCTCACCTATTTTCTAGCCAACCCGAATCTCGAGGGCGAGATTCATCTTAAGGGGGGTAGGTTTGTAACATCCCAAATTTCTAATTCGGAATGTTATGCATTAGATCATCGTTGCATATCATATTTATTGCATTTTGGCGTGATCCTAGAAATTCTATGCAACTCAAGGACCCACAGAGAGAGTTGGGGATTTTGTTATTTTCATATTTGAGTTTTCTCAAATTTTGAAAAAAGAGGATTGAGGGAGTCCTGGATTAGGGGGTCTCCGGACAGCCAGGACTATCTCCATTGGCCAGACTATTAGACTATGAAGATACAAGATTGAAGACTTCGTCTCATGTCCGGATGGGACTCTACTTGGCGTGGAAGGCAAGCTAGGCAATACGGATATGGATATCTCCTTCTTTGTAACCGACCTTGTGTAACCCTAACCCTCTCCGGTGTCTATATAAACCGAAGGGTTTTAGTCCGTAGGACAACAATCACAACATACAATCATACCATAGGCTAGCTTCTAGGGTTTAGCCTCTCTGATCTCGACGGATTCGATCCACAGCCGGGCGCGCCGCACTGTCACGATGGGTATGACCTAGCTCTACCACCGAACAGTACCCCAGAGGCCGCGCCCGCATCAGCTCCGACCCTTAGCTCGGAGCGAACTGCGCCAATCAAGGATGGGTGGTTAGACACCACCTGAGGGGCTACAGTCTCAACGGCGATCGAGCTGAACACCAGCATAATCCTCTGTGCTGCCCATGACTCCAAGGTGCCGGACTCTTTTTCTGACTCCGAACCACCCGCGCCCCTGCCAATCGAATCCGATTGGGCACCCATCATGGAATTCACCGCCGCGGATATCTTTCAGCACTCGCCCTTCGGCGACATTCTGAATTCACTAAGGTCTCTCTCTTTGTCAGGAGAGCCCTGGCTGGATTATGGCCAACAGGATTCGGATGCGGACGACGAAGAAATTCGACGCCCACCCACCACTCACTTAATAGCCACTGTCGATGACTCAACCGACATGCTCGGCTTCGACTCCGAAGACATCGACGGTATGGATGACGATGCGGGAGGCGAAGAGGAACCACCGCCCACAGGGCGCTGGACGTCCACCTCATCATATGACGTATACATGGTGGACACACCAAAAGAAGATGACGACGAGGAATGGAAGGATGCACCAAATGCTTGTTCCCTCAAGAAGCAGTCAAAGCGCAAGCGCCGCCCCAAATCCCGCCTCGGCAGAAATAACGATCATACATACCTAGCGTTGGAGCAGGGCGAACCACCGCCGGACCACGGCAATACGGAGAATCAAACCGAGTACTCAACACAGCAGTGAAGTACGGAGGCAATCGCCCCACCAAGAGTTACCCAAAGCGGAAGTTGCTACCTGAATTCGATGCGGAGGCCTCAGACCCCCCACAACCAAAAATTAAAACAGCCATCTGGCAGGATAGACGACCTCACGGCCAACATAAAGTGGCAAGCAACGCCGCACATAAGCCAATACGCGGTCTACGCGCGAGGGCTCGCATCAAAAGGAGGGAGAAACCAGATCCATCTACGGACCACGCAAGCATGCTCCAGCATACGATGCAACACAACAAACATCCGAACAACGCGGTACAGCCAGATATAGGGGTGCCGCACACCCCCTATGTTTCACCGATGAGGTGGTGGACCATGAATTTGCAGAGGGATTCAAACCCGTAAACATAGAGGCATACGATGGAACAACAGACCCAGAGGTCTGGATTGCGGACTATATCCTCCATATCCACATGGCTCGGGGAGATGATCTCCACGCCATTAAGTATTTACCCCTCAAACTCAAAGGGCCAGCTCGGCACTAGCTTAAGAGCCTCCCCGAAAGCTCCATTGGAAGTTGGGAAGAGCTCGAAGACGCCTTTCGGGCAAATTTTCAAGGGACTTATGTCTGACCTCTGGACGCGGATGATTTGAGTCATATAACTCAACAGCCTGGAGAGTCAGCCCGAAAGCTTTGGAACAGGTTTCTTACTAAAAAGAACCAAATTGTCGACTGTCCGGACGCCGAAGCCTTGGCAGCTTTTAAGCATAGCGTCCGTGATGAATGGCTTGCCAGACACCTCGGCCAAGAAAAGCCGAGAACAATGCTATCATTAACAAGCCTCATGACCCGCTTTTGCGCGGGTGAGGATAGCTGGCTAGCCAGATGCAGCACCAGCAACCCCAGTACATCCGAAGTTAGAGATGGAAACGGGAAATCACGGTGCAATAGCAATAACAAACGCCGGAATAAAGAAGACAACACGAAGAGCACGGCAGTAAACGCCGGATTCAAAAGCTCTCGGCCAGGTTAGCAAAAGCCACCCTCTAAAGGCGCCAAAGACAAACTGTCCAGCCTAAACAAAATTATGGACAAAATATGTTAGATCCATAGCACCCCTGGTATACCCGCTAATCATACCCACAGAGAATGTTGGGTCTTCAAGCAGTCCGGCAAGCTCAACGCCGTACACAAGGGGGAGGATTCACCAAACGAAGACGAGGATGAGCCTCTCAAGCAAGACACTGGGGAACAAAAGAAATTTCCACCAAAAGTCAAAACAGTAAACGTGTTACACGTGATCAAGGGGAGAAACAAAATGGCACTCCTAGAAAAATATGCCCAAGGGCCTATCACCGCGGAGTCCTGCCACTGGTCGTCTCAACCAATCACTTTCGACCATCATGATTACTCAGCAAGTATCTGGCGTGCAGGATGGGCTGCCTCGGTATTAGACAAAATAATCGACGGATACCACTTCACACGAGTCCTGATGGACGGTGGCAGCTGTCTCAACCTAATATACCAGGATACAATCCGCGAAATGGGGATAAACCCAACGAAAATGTGCCATAGCAATACTACCTTTAAAGGAGTAACACCAGGCCGAGGGGCTCATTGCACGGGCTCCCTGCTACTAAAGGTTATATTCGGCTTCCCCGATAACTTCCGTAGCGAACATTTAACCTTCCACATCGCTCCGTTCCAAAGTGGCTATCAAGCACTACTTGGACGCGAAGCTTTTGCTCGCTTTAATGCAATACCACATTACGCTTTCCTGACGCTCAAGATGCCCGGTCCATGCGGCATCATTACAGTGAACGGAAGTATTAAGCGATCCTTGCGCGCCGAACAGAATGCGACTGCCTTGGCAGCCGCACACTAAAAACGGCCTCGCCAACTAAAGTATTTGATAGGTCGTCAAGACCACAGACGCGGTTAGATGAGTACGGCGCTGCTATATGTAATTCATACCGGATTGATGGCCACACCCCTATTACAAATACAAGGGGCCCAACGCGCGCAGACAAGTGGCAATTTATACTCATTTCTAGTTATACATGGTTTCTTTAAAAACTATCTCTCTGCACGACAACTTTTTCACCTAAATTCCTCTATTTTACATATGACCATCGTGCTACACCTGTCCAGGATACGGCACAATGGAGACACAGGCGCAGACGTGCAGCAGGGACCCGTTCCAAGGATTCTTTTTAGATTAAGACCCTGTGTAAACCTTTTTTAATGTCTCTTGTTGATACACATCCACCGAATTCTCAGCACAATTGGGAAGGATGCGGACGTCTTGGCATGTGGCCACGTCAGAATAATGCACGTACCTGAACACAAGGGGCTTCTTACAAAGGGCACTATTTAGGCCCGGTTTATACCATAAAGACCGAATACCTTAGGGAGTGTTCGGCGTCGCGAGTTTGGCCTTATATGCATCAGCTCCGAATCATTGTCTTTGGTCAAATGTTGGGTTTGCCCGGCTCCTGTGTTTTGGTGCCTTACGTTCCGCTTTATCGGCCAAGGCAGCACCAGGAGAACTACTGCGGTTGTGCCCCGGTTCATCCGGACGAGCACCTCAGTAGAGAAAGCCGAAAACTGACTGTCATGATATAGCGTGAGACTGGTCAACCACTCGATGACCTATCGGAATGTTAGAATTCCTCCACCTTAACGAAGGGCCATTTTCTGGCCAGGCATGTACGCACCCCGAGATTGGGAGAGGGCGGAGCCACTAGGGGCTATCTAGTAGCCCCACTGTCAAACTCCTATGGCTAAGTGAAAGTGTTAAAGCATTATAGTCCGGTTGCCTCGTTTGCTACGCTATCACCTCCTTAATAGGACCAAGACGTTGGGTTAAGTGTGAACACGCGTTTTTCGCGAGCACCTCCGCATTATATGCCTGGCGGTTGAAGCCGATGGCTGCAATCTTTCAGGTTATACACATGTATACATAAACGGCCGCACAAGAGGCATCGTACTACTTTTAGGCAAAAGTATAAACATAGCCTTATAAAATTTCATAAAAGAATTGTGTTTACAATGAGAATACATATCACTCAAACATAATATTCTTCGAGCACTGGGCCTCTATCAAACGAGCACCCTCGAGAACCTCCTCGAAATAGTGCTCGGCAGCCACTCGGCCTATGGCCGAACCCTGTGCCGCAACAGTGGTAGCGTCCATCTCCGCCAGTATGATTTAACACGGGCAAGGGCCATCCGCGAGCCTTCTATGCACGCCGACCTCTTCATCGCATTAATGTGCGGCACCGCACCAAGGAACCGCTGCACTAAAATGAAATAGCTGTTCGGCTTTGGCTTTTCCGGCCATAGCTGATCCACGACAGACCTCATGGCGAGTCCGGACAACCTATTTAGTTCGGCCCATTCGGCTAGCTGATCAGTCAATGGAAGCAGACGCTCTGGAACGTTGAATTGCGACCAGAACAGCTTGTCCACCTCACGATCCATTTGACCTTGGAAGTATTTAGCCGCATCGGCAGCGCTCGCTGCCAAGTCCATATACGCATCTGCTGAACTCCACAGCCGATCCAGAGGGGCATACCGTGGATCTCCGAACTTCCTCCTTAGCATGAAGGGCTTCCCAGCCGCAATATCCCCGGCTTCCCGCAGCTCCTCCTTCTTCGCTCTCATAGCAGAGCGGGAGTCTTTGTCCGCCATCGTAGCCTTCTCAAGGTCCGTTGCCTTCGCTTGGTTTTCTTTTTCAAGGAGCCGGCAACGGTCAGCAGTGTCTTTTAATTCTACGGCCATCTTGGCCATCTTCTCTTGACTCTCGCAATGTCTGGCCTTCTCGGCTTTCAACTCTTCGGCCGCCTTCAA
The DNA here is from genome assembly GCF_003073215.2 of Triticum urartu. Classification (NCBI taxonomy): domain Eukaryota; kingdom Viridiplantae; phylum Streptophyta; class Magnoliopsida; order Poales; family Poaceae; genus Triticum; species Triticum urartu. The sequence continues at coordinate 113,734,403 of NC_053027.1, read as the reverse complement.
AGCAGCCGCATTACTAATCCTCGCTTGTTCCTTGGCTCGGGCAAGTTCTGCCCACAAGGTTTCCACGGTGGCAGCTCCATCTGCAGTCACAACATATTAAAGATACTGGCATCACGCTGCTCTTACTATGTGGCGTTCACCAGATAATAACACTTACCCTGTGCCTCGTCAAGCCTCTTGTTAACAAGCTCGATGTCGGCGTCTGCCGCATCCATTTGCTGTTTTAATTTGGCAAACTCACTAGTCAGGCCAGCCACCGGAGCTTCCACCACCTGCACATAAGGGCAGTCTGGTTATTGCCTGGGACTATGATCCTCTGTTCGCCACCGTTCTCGATGACAACCAGAGTCTCAGGGGCTACTATCTACACAGGGCACACCTAACATGTGCGGTACTATCACATATTATCTCACGTACCTCAAAGCCTGTCAGTAGACTTATAAAGGCTTCATGTAATCCGCTTTTGGCGGACGAAATTCTCTCCATCACCGTACGCATCAGCGTATGGTGTTCTTCTGAGATGGCCACTTGCCCCACCAGCTCCCTCAGAAGGTCTGACCGCATACCAGACGGTGCCGGACTCTTTTGTTTGCTCTCTTCGGGAGCCGGACGCCGGGGGCTTCGGGGGTCTATGGGATTATCTTCTGGCCTCACCATATACGGAGAGTCCCTTCGTGACGACACTTCGGGGTCGCCCGCTTCTTGAGCGGAGGAGTCCGGGGCAGGCGTTTCGCTCTCTATCATCTCTGGAATAAGATCCCCCGAAGACGAGCTCAGCTGAGAGGGGCTAAGGCCCGAGCTGCAGTATATATGCGGCGGTTATTTTCTCAGAAGAAAGATAGTATACCTTCACTATTAAAGTATTTTTTGGATCACTTACGACTCGTTGGAGGGCTGATCCCCCCGCGGACTTTGTGCGGCAAAAGCACCCACCGAGGCGGGACCCTCTGTGGGAGACTTCTTCTCCCGTTTGGAGGCCTCGGCTTCCGGATCCTCGGAAGCAGTCCTTTTCCTCCCCCGGTTATCCTCCTTCATGGAGACGCTCATTCCCTCGGTGGGAACTGGCAGTGATGGGGGCCCGCATCCGCCCGTATTATCCCCTGTATCTTCCTTCGAGGGCTCCGGGCAAGGTTCGAGCTCGAGCATCTTTTCTAATACCGGATTTCCAAACCCTCAGGGAGGGGGGCCAAACACCGAATCATCTTCACCTTTGTTAGCCAGCCCTGGTCAAAGAGCGAACTCTCAGAAATAACTTCATGATGAATAAAGGACAGTGTGTTCAGCTAGAGGATTTCTTACTTGTTCGGCGGCACGGTTACTGCTCAGGCCCACGTCCTCAGTAGCATCCGGACACTCTATTTGAGGTCTAAAGAATGACTTGTACATCTCCTCATGCGTCAGGCCAAGGAAACTTTGAATGGCACACGGTCCTTCTGGGTTGAACTCCCACAAGCGAAGGGGCCGGCGTTTGCAAGGCTGGACTTGACGAACCAGCATAACTTGTATTACCATGACCAAATTAAAATCTCCCTCGAAGAGATCTCGAATGCGGCTTTGCAGTATAGGCACATCCTTGGATGGACCCCAGCTCAGACCTCTGCTAATCCATGACATTAGTCGTGGTGGGGGGCCTGAGCGGAAAGCGGAGGCAGCCGCCCACTTGGCACTTCTGGAAGCTGTGACGTAAAACCACTCCCGTTGCCATAATTCAGACACCTCTGGAAAGGAACCTTTCGGCCATGGATCTCATGCCATCTTGCCTATTGATGCACCTCCGCATGCTGCATGTTGCCCCTCGATCATCTTCGGCTTCATTTCAAAGGTCTTGAGCCACATGCCGAAGTGAGGGGTAATGCGGAGGAAGTCCTCACACACGACAATAAATGTCAAGATGTGGAGAAAGGAGTCCGGAGCTAGATCGTGGAAATCTAGCCCGTAATAGAACATCAAACCCCCGACGAAGGGATCCAGAGTGAGGCCTAGGCTCGGAGGAAGGCGGAGATGAACACGACGTTCTCGTTGGGTTCGGGAGTAGGGACGACCTGCCCTCGAGCAGGAAGCCGATGCGAAACCTCGGCGGTCAGGTATCTGGCCTCCCTCAACTTCTTGATGTCCTCTTCCGTCACGGAGGAGGGCATCCATCGGCCTTGAAGGCTGGATCCGGACTTGATTGAAGATCCGAAGCACCTAACCTGGGCTTTGGGTATTGGAACTCGAGGCGGGGGAAGGGTTCGATTGAGCACGAGAGGGAAAAAGCGAAAACCTTGTCCCTTTATAAAGAGGGTGAATATCAAGCGTCCTCTCCGTAGCCGTTTAGGACTTGCCTATAATCTAGGAGTCCTAGACATGGTTGGGTTACCCACGACCGCATTAATGAGAATCCCGTAATTGGGGGAACACGATCTCTGCTTTGAGAAGACGTGTCAAGAAACCGCCTCACGTTATGTGTGGAGCTGGTTGAAGAAAAACGGTTCGAATAATCACCGGGCCATGACATAATGTCATGCTGCCAAAACAAGTCAGCAAATTGGATTTGCAAAAATATTATTCTCTCTACGGCGGTATGTGGAACTTATTTTGCAGGGTCAGACACTATCCTCATATTCAAATTCTTCTGTGATGTATTCAGAGAAGGAACCCGCCTTGCAATGCCGAAGACAATACTGCGCGCCGGACTCATCGTTATTGAAGCTTGGTTCAGGGGCTACTGAGGGAGTCCTGGATTAGGGGGTCTCCGGACAGCCAGGACTATCTCCATTGGCCGGACTGTTAGACTATGAAGATACAAGATTGAAGACTTCGTCTCGTATCCGGATGGGACTCTACTTGGCATGGAAGGCAAGCTAGGCAATACGGATATGGATATCTCCTCCTTTGTAACCGACCTTGTGTAACTCTAACCCTCTCCGGTGTCTATATAAACCGAAGGGTTTTAGTCCGTAGGACAACATACAATCATACCATAGGCTAGCTTCTAGGGTTTAGCCTCTCCGATCTCGTGGTAGATCAACTCTTGTAATACTCATATCATCAAGAATAAATCAAGCGGGACATAGGTTTTTACCTCCATCAAAAGGGACCGAACCTGGGTAAAATATCGTGTTCCCTGCCTCCTGTTACCATCCGCCTTAGATGCACAGTTCGGGACCCCCTACCCGAGATCCGTCGGTTTTGACACCGACACTGGTGCTTTCATTGAGAGTTCCTCTGGGTCGTCGCCGTTAGGCTTGATGGCTCCTACGATCATCGATAGCGATGCAGTCCATGGTGAGACTTTTCTCCCCGCATAGATATTTGTGTTCGGCGGCTTCGCACTGCGGGCCAACTCGCTTGGACATCTGGAGCAGATCGAAAGTTAAGCCCCTGGCCGCCAGGTCGGGTTTGGAATCTTAAACTGCACGGCCGATATCCGCGGAGACTTGATCTTCGACGGATTCGAGCCCCTGCCTTGTGCGCCACGCGGTCACGATGAGTACGATTTAGCTCTACCATCGGACAGTGTTCAAGAAATTGCACTGGCAGCCGCTCCGACCCTCAATTCGTAGCCAGTTGCGCCATCCATGGACGGGTGGATAGACCTCGCCATGGAGGCCGTATCCTCTGCGGCGATCGAGCCGAATATCGACCTTACCCTTCACGAGAGCCGTGTTGCCAAACTGCCGGATCCTTCTCCGGCCACAGACTCCGAACCGCCTGCGCCCGTTCCTATGGAATCCGATTGGGCGCCGATCATGGAGTTTACCTCCGCGGATATTTTTCAGCATCGCCCTTTGGCGACATACTGAACTTATTAAGGTCTCTCTCCTTGTCAGGAGGATCCTGGCCGAACTATGTCCGGCAGGATTGGGATGCGGATGACGAAGAAATTCGCCGCCCACCCACCACCCACTTAGTAGCCACTGTCGGCGACTTAACCGACATGCTCGACTTCGACTCCGAAGACATCGACGGTATAGATGACGATGTGGGAGACGAAGAGGAACCACTACCCACAGGGCACTGGACAGCCACCTCATCATACGATATATACATGGTGGACACACCCAAAGAAGGCAATGGCAACGAGACAACGGAGGATGACCCCTCCAAGAGGCAACCCAAGCGCCGGCGTCAGCGGCGCCGCTCTAAGTCCTGCCAAGGCAAAAGCGGTGATACCGGCACATGAGATAATAGCACTCTGGACAGTGCCGAAGATGGCAACAATCCCGTCTAGCAAGATTTAGGGCAGGAGGATGGAGGAGCCAGCCCTCCTGAGAGAGCGGCAGATGGAGAGGCGGAGGATGATAATTACATGCCTCCCTCCGAAGACGAGGCAAGCCTCGACGATGACGAATTTATCGTGCCAGAGGATCCCGTCGAACAAGAGCGCTTCAAGCGTCGGCTTATAGCCATGGCAAATAGCCTTAAGAAAAGGAGCAGTAGCTTCAAGATGATCAAGATTTGCTAGTTGACAGATGGACTGAAGTCCTGGCGGCCGAGGAATATAAACTCGAACGCCCCTCCAAGAGTTACCCAAAGTGTAGGTTGCTACCCCGACTGGAGGAGGAAGCACCAAAACCTACATCCCCGGCGTATGACGCGGCTGATCGGAAACCTCGTGGCCGCGACAGAGAGACATTCCAGCCAAAAGCTCAGCCTGCACCCCGATGCCATTCAAATAAAAAAGCATGGGGAAATACGCTAGACCTGCGAGACGTTTTGGAGGACAAAGCAAAAAATGCAAGATCGATCTATGGATCATGAGGGCGCGCCACTATGCGAGACGATAATCGTCACGCCGGATACAGTAAAAGTAAGTCCGGCCGGGCCGAACACAGCGGGCAAGACTCATTCGAGCTGCGTCGTGACATAGCCCAGTACAGAGGCGCCGCACACCTCCTATGCTTCACAGACAAAGTAATGTATCATCAAATCCTAGAGGGTTTCAAACCCATAAATATAGAATCATACAACGGCACAACAGATCCTGCGGTATGGATCGAGGAATTCCTCCTGCATATCGACATGGCCCGCGGTGATGATCTACACACCATTAAATACCTCCCACTCAAGCTCAAAGGACCAGTTCAGCATTGGCTCAATAGCTTGCCAGCAGAGTCCATTGGCTGTTGGGAGGACCTAGAAGCCGCATTCCTCGATAACTTCCAGGGCACTTATGTGCGACCACCAGATGTCGATGACTTGAGCCATATAATTCAGCAGCCAGAGGAATCGGCCAGGCAATTCTGGACACGGTTCCTAACAAAGAAAAATCAAATCGTCGACTATCCGGATGTAGAGGCCCTAGCAGCTTTTAAGCACAACATCCGCGACGAGTGGCTTGCCAGGCACCTTGGCCAGGAAAAGCCGAAATCTATTGCAGCCCTGACGACACTCATAACCCACTTCTATGCGGGAGAGGACAGCTGGTTGGCTCGCAGCAATAACATATCAAAGAACCATGGTACTCCGGATACCAAGGACGGCAACGGAAGGTCACGTCGCAACAAACATAAGCGCCGCATTAACAAAGACAATACCGAGGATATGATAGTCAATGCCGGATTCAAAGGCTCTAAACCCGGTCAGCGGAAAAAGCCATTCAAAAGAAGCACCCCGGGCCCGTCCAGTTTGGACCGTATACTCGATCGCTCGTGTCAAATACACGACACCCCCGACAAGCTAGCCAACCACACCAACAGGGATTGTTGGGTGTTCAAGCAGGCCGGCAAGATAAATGCCGAAAACAAAGATAAGGGGTCACAGAGCGATGACGAGGAAGAGCCCCGGCAGCCGAACACCGGAGGACAGAAGAGGTTCCCCCCACAAGTGCGGACGGTGAACATGATATACGCTACCCACATCCCCAAGAGGGAGCGGAAGCGTTCGCTCAGGGACGTATATGCGTTGGAGCCAGTCGCCCCAAAGTTCAACCCATGGTCTTCCTGCCCAATCAACTTCGACCGCAGGGACCACCCCCACTAGTATCCGTCATGGCGGATTCGCCGCATTGGTCTTAGACCCAATCATTGACGGATTTCACCTCACTTGAGTCCTTATGGATGGCGGCAGCAGCCTGAACCTGCTTTATCAGGACATAGTGCGCAAAATGGGTATAGACCCCTCAAGGATCAAACCCACTAAAATGACCTTTAAAGGCGTCATACCAGGTGTAGAGGCCCATTGCACAGGCTTAGTAACACTAGAAGTGGTCTTTGGATCTTCGGATAACTTCCGAAGCGAAGAGTTAATCTTCGACATAGTACCATTCTGCAGTGGCTATCATGCACTGCTCGGGCGAACCGCATTTGCGAGATTCAATGCGGTACCGCATTAAGCATATCTCAAGCTCAAGATGCCAGGATCTCGGGGGGTCATCACAGTCAATGGAAACACAGAGCGCTCTTTCCGCACGGAGGAGCACAGTGCGGCCCTTGCAGCCTAAGTGCAAAGCAGCCTCTTAAGGCAATCCACTAGTTCGGCGATTAAGGACCCGGACACCTTCAAGCGCGCCCGGAGTAATAGGCAACAGGACCGCCTGGCACGTTCCAAGCTCACATAGCAATGCGTCCCCCACCCCGGTCCCAGCCAAATGGCGAAATCCGTGCCTCGCATACATAATTACGCATTAAAAATACCATGGGCACAGGCAGGGAGGGGGCACGACTGCGGCACGCTCCAAGTCGCGGCTTAAACCGCACTAGGGGCTTCCCACTTTGTTATTTTTCTCTTTCAGGACTTTAATCTCTGGAAACCCTGTCCGGCAGCATGACTGCCGAACACATGATGCGACAACCAAGGAGGTAGAAAGCTACGTCACACCACGGAACTCCCAGGTGGATTACGATAACGAGTGAAATATTTGCTTTAATACTATTCCCCAGCTTGCCCTTGGAAGGGACATGTCAAATAGTCCTACTTTTTGCTTATCGCACTACTTGTATCATTCTGCTTTAAACGCACCTTTTTGAATAAACAATGCATAGCATTAAGACTATTATTGCATTCTTCCTTTTTATATATATATATATGTTCATTCACGGCATCTAGCACCCATACACTCTGGTACGGCCAATACTCTAAGGGCTTAAGCATACCCCATAATACGGCGTGAGAAGTCCGAACACTTTCGACAGTGCGGCACCATGAACTTATAGCATTATATCCATCAGCTCTGAATCATGTCTTGGGTCAATAGTTGGGTTTGCCCGGCTCCCATGTTTTGGTACCTTACGTTCCGCTATATCGGCTAAGGTAGCACTGGGAGAACTACTGTGATTGTGCCCCGGTTCTGCTGGGCTAAGCACCTCAGTAGAGAAAGTTAAAACTGACTATCATGATAAGGCGAGAGACTGGTCGCTGTTCGAGAGGTTTCGAGTCCCTAAAGACTTATGCCGCTTAGAGCGAGGAGTCGGCCCTGTCCGGCTTAAGGCGTGTATAGCGCCCCGAATTCGGCCTTCTGAATACTAGGGGCTTCGCCGAAATTTAAAATTATAGAATTCTATGGCTAAGTGAGAGTGATAACGCATTATAGTCCGATTGCCTTGTTCGTTGTGCTGAGCACCTCCCTCGAAGGACCCAAAATTGGGAACAAGAGTGCTCAGGTTTATCCCGAACACCCCAGCACTCGGGGTGTGGGGGCAGAAGCCGAGGACTAGCCATCTCTCAGATTTGATAAACAGTCGAACATAAGGTAATATTTTAAATTCAAACAAGTGTTGCATAGCGCATATGAACAAGTTTTCATAATACAGGATTACACGAGAAAGTTTACTCAAATATTACATCCTTCGTACACTCGTCCGCTACGAGACGGGCACCCTTCAGGACACCCTCATAGTACATCTCGGGGTGGCGATGCTCCTTGCCCTGCGGCGGCCCTTCCTTCACCAGCTTCACGGCGTCCATCTTGGCCCAGTGCACCTCCGCATGGGCGAAAGCCCGGCGTGCACCTTCGATGCAGACGGACCGCTTGATGACTTCCAGCCGTGGGCAGGCATCCACAAGCCGCCTCACCAGGCCGAAGTAGCTGTTGGGAAGGGCGTCGCCAGGCCACATCCGAAGTATAAAGCCCTTCATGGCCTGTTCGGCTGCCTTGTGCAGCTTGACCAGTTGCTTCAGCTGGTCGCTCAGAGGCATCGGGTGTTTGGTCCCAGTATACTGAGACCAGAACAGCTTCTCCGTTGAGCTTCTCCCCTTGGCTTGGTAAAACTGTGCGGCATCCGACACACTGTGGGGCAAATCTGTGAATGCTCCTGGAGAGCTCCGGATTCGGGTAAGTAACAAGTAATTTACTTTCACATGCTTGCTTTGCATATAGAATGCCTTACCCGCCGCTATCTTCTTCATCGCATCAATCTCCTGGAGGGCCTTTTGGGCTTCGGCCTTGGCATTCTTTGCACTTTCAAGGGCCGCGGCAAGCTCGGACTCTCGCGTCTTCAAGTCAAGCTCCAACGCCTCGTGCTTCGTCATGAGAGTGTGCTCTTGTTGCACCTCGCCCATCCGTGCCTCCTGCCTTTCCCGCTCGGTGCGCTCCTTGGCCGCTTTGTTTTCGGCCTCGGATAGCGCTTGCTTCAGGGTCACCACCTCGGTCGTGGCCCCTGGCAAATTTATGATGATCTTGTCATTTTGCAATCGCATTCTTTTTATATATATCCATAGACTAGGTACTACTTACCTTTGTTCTCCTCGAGCTGCCTCTTGGCAAGGCTGAGCTCTTTCTTGGAACCTTCGAGGTCCTGCTTTAGTACGGCGACCTCCGCAGTCAGTGCGGCAGAGGTCAGTAGCGAAGCCTGCATACGCATATAGACATACTTATATTAGACTCCTGCAGATATTAGTTGATCCTCTATTCGGCTTTTCTTTTTGAACACCAAACAGAGCATCAGGGGCTACTGTCTATGCGGTAATATTTTTTCCTATATTTCAAATACTTACCTCAAAGCCTGTTATAAGGCTGGCACAGGCTTCAGTCAGTCCGCTCTTGGTGGAGTGAACCTTCTGGATCACCGCACTCATAATAGTGTGGTGCTCTTCGTCGATGGAAGCGCTGCGAAGCGCTCCCAGCAGATTGTCCGGTGCCTCTGGATGGACAGAGGTCACCGGCACAAGCGTCTTGCCCCTTTTGGAAGGAGGCCGCCTGCCTGAGTCCGGAACCACTAGAGGTTCCGGCGCGGTGTTCGGCTGAAGGCCGAACTCGGAGCCCTCGGGAGCCTCCCTCCCTCTGCTCCTGGAGTCTGGAAGGTCGCCTTGAGGCGCCTTCGGGATTGTCTCCCCTCGATCCGGTGCCTCTTGAGACAATACCTCGGCATTGTACCTAGGGCAAGGGGAGGTGGTGGTCGGAAGTAGATCGCTATCCATATCTGACGAGTCCAAGGAGCCGCCCGACGAAGATACGTCGATACGGGCTTGGGTCGGTCTGCATAATCATATTGGAGAAGCTGTGCGATGAAGGTATGTCATGAGTTAATCTAGTATCCGAATACTTACGACTTCGCCAGGGGCTTAGCCCTGAGTAACCGCTCGTCTTCGTCTTTGGCGGCGGTGGTGGAGCAGTCCGGAAGAAGAGTCCTTCCCTTCTTGGACCCTTCCCCCCCCCCCAAGGTGGGGTGGCCTTCCTTTTCTTCTCTCCCCCGACTGGAGGGGGAGCATCTTCATCTTCCTCCTCGCCTTCGGGGGAGGAGTGCGTTGCAGAGTCATCGGACGATGAGTCCGGTACTACCTGGCGCCGGGAAATCTTTCGGGTTCCCTTGGCCTTCTTGGTCTTCTCTGGCACTTTATAAAGAGCCGGAGTCAGCATATCCGTCAGGAGAGCATCCGCATTGTCTTCGGGCAGAGGGGCCGGATAGTTAATCTGCCCCAATGTCTCCACCCAGTCCTGTTAAAGGCATGGAGCTCACACCCCGCACATGGTTAAGCTAGGGGGAATAAATATCCTACCGGATGTATAGAACTCACCGAATGCGCTAGGCGCTTCGCGCTTAGCCCGCAGTCCTCGGTAAGAGAAGGAGGGACCTCGGCACCCTTGAACAGCACCCTCCAGACGTCCTTGTGCATCGTGTCGAAGAGCTCGCTTAGAGTATGGTGCCGGGCCGGGTCGAACTCCCATAAGTTAAAATCCCGTTGTTGACACGGGAGGATCCAGCGGAAGAGCATGACCTGGACTATGTTGACAAGCTTGAGCTTCTTGCTTGCCATATTCCAGATACATTTCTAGAGTCCGTCCAGCTCCACCGATGAACAACAGGACAGGCCCTTCTCTTTACAGGAGGTGAGCCGCGTGGGGATTTCGGATCGAAACTCGGGGGCAGCCACCCAGTTGGTGTCGCACGGCTCGGTGATATAGAACCACGCTGATTGCCACCCCTTTATGGTCTCCACGAAGGAGTCTTCAAGCCATATAACCTTGGGCATCTTGCCCACCATGGCTCTGCGGCAATCCGCTTGTTGGCCTCCCACCACCTTCGACTTGATATTGAAGGTCTTCAGCCACAGGCTGAAGTGGGGCCAGATGCGGAGGAAAGCCTCACACACAACGATGAACGCCGAAATGTTGAGGATGAAGTTTGGGGCTAGATCATGAAAGTCCAGCCCGTAGTAGAACATAAGACCACAGACGAATGGATGGAGGGGAAACCCCAGTCCGCGGAGGAAGTGGTGGAGGAAGACTACCCTCTCGTGAGGTTCCGGGGTGGGGACGATCTGCCCCGCAGCGGGCAGCCGATGCGCGATATTCGCGGATAAGTATCCAGCTCCGCGCAGCTTTTTGATGTGTTACTCCATGACGGAGGAAGCCATCCACTTGCCTCCCGCTCCGGACATGTTTGGAGGAGGTTGAGGAGAAGGATGTGGACTTGGGCGTTGGAGCTCGAGTGGGCAAGGACGGATGAGCAAGGAGGAAGAAGGCGTGGGTAGAAAAAGGTTAAACCTTATCCCTTTATAAGGGCGGCCGAGACTATGTGCCCCCACTAGCCTGGTAAAACTCGCTTATCCCTCAAGCGCCGTAATTGATGGCGCGGTTGGGTTACCCATGCCCATATTGATGAGAATCCCGTAATAAGGGGGACACGATCTCTTCTTGGCAAGACGTGTCAGGAAACTGCCTCGCGTTATGTGCGGGGCTAGTTAAAGAAAAACGGTTCGAATAATCACCGAGCCATGGCATGATGTCATTTTGCCAAAACATGTCAGAAGATTAGATTTGTGGAAATATTATTCTCTCTACGGTGGTATGTGGAACGTATTTTGCAGGGTCGGACACTATCTTTTATCCAAACTCTTCTGTGGTGTATCCGGAGGAGGAACCTGCCTTGCAATGCCAAAGACAACACTGCGCGCCGGACTCATCGTCATTGAAGCCTGGTTCAGGGGCTACTGAGGGAGTCCTGGATTAGGGGGTCTCTAGACAGCCGGACTATATCCTTTGGCCGGACTGTTGGACTATGAAGATACAAGATTGAAGACTTCGTCTCGTGTCCGGATAGGACTCTACTTGGCGTGGAAGGCAAGCTAGGCAATACGGATATGTATATCTCCTCCTTTATAACCGACCTTGTGTAACCCTAGCCCTCTTCGGTGTCTATATAAACCGGAGGGTTTTATTCCGTAGGACAACATACAATCATACCATAGGCTAGCTTCTAGGGTTTAGCCTCTCCGATCTCGTGGTAGATCAACTCTTGTAATACTCATATCATCAAGAATAAATCAAGCAGGACGTAGGGTTTTACCTCCATGAAGAGGGTCTGAACCTGGGTAAAACATCGTGTTCCCTGCGTCCTGTTGCCATCCGCCTTAGACGCACAGTTCGGGACCCCCTACCCGAGATCCGCCGGTTTTGACACCGACAGTGACCACAAGCAGCAGTACTTGAGGCTGAGGGATTATCTTCAAGCTGTTCTTGATACAAACCCGGGGAGCAGGTGTATTGTAACAACATTTGTTGACCCAGAAACCCCTGCACCCACTCCTAGATTCAAGTACATGTTCTACTATTTGGCAGCTTCAAAGGAAGGGTTTCTTAATAGTTGTAGACCATTTATAGGTAAATATTTCCTGATTGTGTTGTACATATTTGTGTGTCAATTTTCTTCTGTAGCTAATGTGTGACTCCATCCAGGGCTTGATGGATGTTTCATCAAGTTAACAACTAGACAACAAATTCTTGGTGCCACAGGAATGGATGGCAACAACAACATCTGCCCCATAGCTTTTGATCTGGTTGACAAGCAAGATGGAGACAGTTGGACTTGGGTTTTAACTCAGTTGAGATGCTGCATTGGTAGTGGCAACAAATTTGGAACATACACAATAATATCTGACAGACAAAAGGTTAGAAACTAAATCATTGATCATAGTTGCTATAGTAATTCAGTGAATTATTTGAGTGTGTTCATATGTAGAGCTATTTTGTGAATGTACAGGGTTTACTTAAGGCAATAAATGAAGTGTTCCCTGATTCACCTCAAAGATTATGTCTTAGGCACATATATGCCAACATCCAATCAGCTGGTTACAGAAGCAAAGAACTAAAGAAGTATGTTGACAAGGCTAGCTATTCTTACACTAGACATGAGCATGAAATTAGGGATGGCAAAGCTGAAAGCACAGTCTGAGGATGCTTGGAAATGGCTTAAAATATAGAAGTCTCTGCTTGGGCTAGGTATGCTATGGATCATACTTGCAAAATAGATCTAGTTGTGAACAACCTTAGTGAAGTCTTCAACAAGAATGGAAAAAATCTCAGACACTTTTGAATGAGTACACTTTTTAGAAATAAAAGTTATGTTTGACATGCAGGAAAACAGGGCAGTTTACTCTGATATACCTGCTGCAAGAACCACATCAATCCCTGTTGCAAGAGGTAGAAGAGGAGCACAAGCTTCATGTAGGCCTGCTGCATCTCAACCAGGTCCTTCTGCTTCTGCACCAGGCCCTACACCAAGAGCCAAAAGAGGTAGGGCTGCAGGTGGAGGGAGGACTCATGGATTCACCGCACCAAGAGCTTCAACCGCTTCAGATATTCAAGTTGGGACCAAGAGGAAGAGGACCCCAAGCTCAAAATTAGCAGGCTACTTCTACTGCAGTGGTAACTACTGAAACATGTCCGCACTGTGGTAGGTTTTATGTGTACTTTTCTGATTTTGTTTTGCACTTTCCGAATTTGTTGTGCACTTTTCTGAACCTGTTGTGAACTTTTTTGAACGTATTGTGCACTATATGAACATGTTATGCACTATCTGAACTTGTTGTGCACCGTTTCCTGGGCCTCTGACTGGGCTCTCATATTGGACCACAGTCCACAAGCCTGCGTAGGTTTCTATAGAAAGACCTAACCTGTCCTTTCCCGTATCACTACAACCCTAGCCGCCAGCACCACTACAACCCTAGCCTAGCCACAAAGATGGATCCAATCTTAGGAGAGGTTGTCAACGACCAGGAAGCGAGTTCTAGAGCAGAAAGAAGGGCCGCAAGAGCAGAAAGGAGGCATCATAGGGACCAGGTACGTGAGCAATGCCGGAGGCTGGCTGCCACAATTATGGCAGAACGCAACTCCAACTATGTGAAGCAGTTCAAGGAGGCATTCCCAGATGCAACAAACATCACCGATGATTTGATCATTTGGTGGGCTAGAGATAGGGCAACCTTCCATCGCTATCAAGTCACAAGGACTAGGTGGAGCAGAATTCTTGATTCGGCGTCTTGAAACAGTTCGAGGTTCAGTTCTCCAGTGTTATCTGAACTCTCCAAGTCTCTAGTTCTATGTATGTGATAATTTGTCTGAAATTTCTCTGAATGTATGCACACTTGAATGCGTGGATTTAACTGAATTTTCTGCATTTGTGCTCTGAATGTATGTGAACTTGTATGCGTTCTTGGTCATCACTAGTCTCAAACTAATGTGGCTGAATTTCTCTGAAACAATTTGATTTTAATAGTATCTCAGTCAACCAAATATGTTTTCATCATGAAATAACTACTGCACAAGTTTCAACTAACATCACTTAACCAACACAAGTTTCACCAGACAATAACTACTACACAACTACCACCCTGTCAACTATTGCTGCACAAGTTTTACTTCTCCACTGCCTCACTCCACCTCTCTTTAACTCCCCCTACTTTACTACATACCCTCTTTCTTCAGCTACTCTACTCACATCACTCTTTGTAACCACAACTTCACCTCACTCAACACCACTGCACTCACCACCTCCTGCTGCAACCATGGCTTCTTCTTCTTCTTCTTCGGACCCATGGCTCAACCCATTCCCAACTGGTAAGGGATGGGTTGCCATGCTTTATGGTTCAGCGCGCTGTGACCAAGACCTCTTTGTCGACTACATGAAGGTCGCCATGAGGTACACCAGCGTTCAAGGGCTGGTGGATGGAGCAGACGAAGTGAGGAAGAAGGCGCCGAGTGAGGAGAAGCAATGCATGGACCAGCAGTATGGAAACCGAGGGAAGGGGATCATGCCCATATATATACTGCCATGGACAATGAAAGAGGCGGGCTCCGCCGATGCTGGGCAGAGGCAGCAGTGGGCAGACCACCATTACATCACTCCAGCACAGTCTACAGATGAAGCAAACGCAAACAAGCACCAAGACGAGGACGACGACCTCCAGATCATTGCACCACCAGCACTGTACGCTCGCCTCCGTCCTCCTCCCATCATCTTCATCGATGAAGATGAAGATGAAGAAGAACAAGAGGTGCGGATGCTACCAAATCATCCTACCGAAGTGAAGCGGGAGGTACGACGCTCATGCCGCTTAGCAGGGAAGGCGCCTTACTGAAACTGAATCTGAAACTATTCAGTTTCACATTCAGTTTCGCCAGTGTTATTCAGAGTTGGCTAGTTTCAGTTATCCTCAAACTATTGGTTCTATCTATCTATCTATCTATCTATCTAATGCTATCTATGTTGCATCCTCAGACAATTTGTGTTATCTATGCGACCTCCTATGTAATGCAAGTTTTAGTTTCAGTTTCATTTTCAGTTTCAGTCTTGTTTGGTGGTACTAGGTTCAAGTGTAAGTATTAGCAACAACTAGCTAGCAGCAACAAATTGCAGCTAGGAGATGTAAAAACATCTGGATAATATGGTTCAGGGGCCATTACACATAGGATAATCTTAGAGCATTATAGATCAGGGGCATTACAACACCCAACAACACAACCAAAATAATCTGAAACCATAGGCAGTTAATAGGGAGTTCATATTAACACTAAGATGCATATCTGCATCAGATTCCTAGTACTAGGACAGTTATATACATAGGCCTCATATTTACTTACCAACCATAAGTACCACTTCACTCCTCCATGACAAGTTCTTTGATCTTGTCTAGCTTTTCTTTGCACCCATGACCAGCCTTCAGGAGCTCAGCAATGATATGCTCCAGCTTCTTCTTCTCTTCTTTAAGGAGGTCCCTTTCCACCTCTGTCTCCTTCATGGCCTTCTTGGTGTTACGAATTATATCATCTTGACTCTGCAGGATGCACATCTGTTCATTTTTTAGCTTAAGCTTCTCCATTTGAACCTCAATTTTTGACTGCTCCTCAAGTTGCTTCTTCTTCTCCTTCAATTCATTGATTGCCTAACTTGTGTAATCCATCTCATGAGACTTCATTCCATCCTGATAATCAAATAAGTTGGAAACATCATTCACAAGCTGGATGTACTGATTGGCCAGAGAATCCAGCTCCGTCTTCAGTTTTGCAACCTCTATCTCATGAGCCTCATTATCCTGGACTCTACCAAGGTTCTGCTCATGGTACATATCCTAGAGCTTAGTTAAGCACCTTCGCAAAATTACAGGCCAAGGGGCATCTACCCACTCTAAAACACCACAGTTCACACCATCCTGAAAATTCAGCTAAATTTACAGTGAGCTTTATTCTTCATTAACAAACATATTCACAATAACAAATCATAAATAGTAGTCATATATGTAGCTACACTACACTAGCTAACTCTATACTACAAATATAAATCAATGCTATGTTTCCATTGCTCTTTGCTACAAGTACAGAATTTAGACATAGCAATGTTCTTACAATTAAGCAAAAATGAGAAAAGCAGCATTATTCAGAAAAGCACAAAATGAATCAATCACAGCCATGACAACTTGGTTCATTACCTCAGTTGCACATCCTATGAATCTCCTGCCAGTGTTAGTGCCTTCAAATGCCACAAATTTGCCTGGCCTCTACATGTGCTGGCTGCACCTACAGTCAGATTCAGTCACAAGCCCACAAAAGCTTGGATCTACCACAATATCTGGAGTTTGCTGCAGCAGGAAACACATATATATCAACTACACCTCACATATATGCAATTAAATGGAGAAATCCCAATCCTTCTTCAAACCCTAACCCTAGCAGATGAGAGGAGAGACTGAGCTGACTTACAAAGTACTCCATCTGCATGCTACTGAAATCGCTCATGTACTCATCATCGTTAGAGGTCTCATTGATGTTGGGCCACGACGGCATGGTCGCGGTGTTGCCGGGGTGCGAGAAGAAGAAGAGAAGCAGTGGATAGCAGAGGAGTAGAGTGAGTGAGTGAGTGAGCTCGGGGAAGAGTGAGGGGGAGGACGACGAGCGAGCCGGTCGGCCAGGTTAGTCCTGGTCCGACCGGGTCAGCCTGACGCGCGTGGCTAACGAGTGGCAGGCGAGCGTCGTTAGCCGTTAGCGTGGCCGCCGTCCCGACAGGTGGGCCAACTCTGTCAGAAAGGCGTTTAAAACGGTTAAATCGGTCTTCAACTCGACATGGTAGTTTTGTCACGAAATTAGCACTAAGATGGAGTTTTGGTCAGTCTTCAAAATGTGGTAGTTCTGTGGGACAGATACGTGAAATGTGGTAGTTTTTTGTCAATTACTCATCAGCAATGGAGCGAGCTGCTTCTTCTTCCGCTGCCACGTCTCCATTGCCAGCTAGTTACCCTGTTAGTTGAATGATTTGATTAGTGGGTTCGGTATGCATAGGCTGAGTGGTATTTATACACCTAGGACTAGGGGGAGGAGAGAATATATATACATACTTATAGGATAAGTAAAAAGGGAAGGGAAGGGTAGATTGTTGAGCCCATGTTGACGGTTGAGAATTCTTCAGATTTGGAATGCCAAAGATGGCACACCCACTGAATATGTCGCCCCTATCAAAGCTACTAGCACGTGGCAAGAAATGGCAAGGGCACTCTCACAAGCTAGTATGGAAAATATGGATCATGACAAGATATTAGTTGAATTTTGATTTCTTATGGTACATGTGTAGAGCCTGCTAGGCAACCCACATTTCAGATAACTTATGACTGATTTTCTTTTAATCTTTGAAGTCATGTTATTATTAGCAGCAACTTAAAATGAATCTTCGAACATGGCCACGGAACTTGTGAGTGACTTTTTTTCTTCTTAATCGCACGTCTTTTGTATACAGACGAAAAGGAGTTTATCATACTACAGAATTTCCAGCGTTGTTGGGCTGCGGCCATGGCGTCAAGGTCTTTTCCTCGCACGGGGCAACGGATCCAAGGTCCTCATGCTCGGATCTGGTGTGGAGGCAGTGGACGGCTATGGTGGCGGCTCGGCGGATGAGCTTGCTGCATGGTGCTGTGCAGCGGGTCACGACAGCGTCCGTGTCGCTAATCTAGGTCGGGCAGCCTCGGGGTCTGGTACATGGTGGGCTGCTTCGATTCGGCTGGCAACGGGTGGCGTTGTGCATGATTTGGCTGCGTGTGTCGTTCGGTTCCGAGGCTGCACACTCGCATGGGGCTGGAGCCGCCCTCCCTCCCTGGCCAAGAGAAGAGATGTCCTATCCAAAGAGAGCGGGAGCGGGAAAAGAGTCAGAATGCCGGCACGGCCCAAGTACGAATGGGACTTTTTTTGGGGGTAAACCGCAACTTTATTTAACCAAACAAGGTCTGTGATCTCATCCACTACAATATGGAGAATACAGTCAGGTGGCATCTCATGCCAAATGACACTACTCTCATTGCTAACCCCCTCCCTAGCTGCAGAATTGGCAGTCCGCCGAGCCGAAGTGACCATATAGTCTTGCCGCGAACGAAGCATCTCCTTAATATCTTCAATATACGGTCCAAATGCTGACATGTTCTTGGCCCAATCATTCAGCATGGAGACTACACCTTTTTTGTCTAACTTCACATGAGCTTGCTGAACATCAAATTCAATCGCCATTTGCACTGCACGTCTTGTTGCTAAAATCTCCGACAGTTTAGGATTGATGATGTATGGGAAGAACACCGCTGCCCCTCCTCTAAAAGCACCATCGTGGTCCCTTAGGATCACTCCCCCTTTATCTTGCATCCTTGCCATAGCTCTATCGGCATTGATCTTGATCCATCCCGACTCTGGTGGTTTCCACTTCTCATCTTGTTTTGGCTCCTTGGTCACCGTAGCTTTATCATGCACTGAGCGCCACTGCAGCATATGACTATGAACCTTGTCCGCCACCACTCTAGCATCCGGGATTCTCTTACCATCTCTTGCCTCATTGTGAGCACAGCATAGCCCATACAACCTCTGGATCATCATTTCTTTCTCCGTGTCTCCTGCATCCGAAAGCCATCCCTTCATCCATGTTGAAACTGCACTCAGACACCCATCCATGGGTGGCGGGAGCACCACAGGTGCTCATTTCTCCTCACACAAATATTTCCAAAACAGTATAGAGTGCGGACAGGCCCAAAATCTGTGATGGGGTGTCTCTTCGCATCCACAAGCAACGCAAAAAAGCCAGGCTTGATCCTTCATCGGTGCAGCTCCATGCCCACAACCAGTCTGTTCTTCAGCATCCTCCAGACGTGGATCTTCGCTTTGTTCGTTGTGTTGGTTGCCCAAAGAGCGAGCCAAGCTTTGTGCTCTTGAAGTGGCACTAGAATACCCGGCTGTCTGGTCTTCAAGCCATTCAGTCGCATCTGTAGATGGTATGCTGATTTCACCGTGAATTGCCCATTCTGTGTAAAATTCCATGCACAATATTCACTCATACCTGGGCCGCCAATAGCTATCTGCTTAATATCGTTTACGTCATCAGGAGTGAACATCATCTCCAATTTCATCGAGTCCCATTCAGTTCCCTATTCACTGAGCAGGTCGCTAACATGGGTTATTCCATGCACGAACTGTTACCCAAGTGGCTTGAGACTCCCCTGTCTAGGAATCCAGCTATCATGATGTACATTGACAGTAGTGCCATCTCCTATTCTCCAAACCACACCTTCCCGTAGCAGCTCTCTTTCGTGAATGATGCTTCGAAAAGTGAAGGATCCCCTGCTCGGGCACGTGGCATTCATGATGGACCCCTCCGGAAAATACGGGGCTTTGAGGACCCTAGCACATAACGAGGATGAGTACAGTAAAATACGCCAAGCTTGTTTAGCCAACAACGCTTGGTTAAAAGCCTCTGGATCTATGAAACACATCCCTCCTTCCTTCTTCGCCTTACACATCTTGTGCCAAGCAAGCCAATGTACTTTCCTCTCTCCATTTGCTCCACCCCACCAGAAGTTCGACGAGATCGAAGTCAAGTTCTGGCACATTTTCTTTGGGAGTTGAAAACAGCTCATGGTGAGAGTTGGTGTTGCTTGAAAGCCCGATGTCGGTGTCAAAACCGGCGGATCTCGGGTAGGGGGTCCCGAACTGTGCGTCTAGGTCGGATGGTAACAGGAGGCAGGGAACACTTTGTTTTACCCAGGTTCGGGCCCTCTCGATGGAGGTAAAACCCTACTCCTGCTTGATTAATATTGATGATATGGTAGTACAAGAGTAGATCTACCACGAGATCAAGGAGGCTAAACCCTAGAAGCTAGCCTATGGTATGATTGTTGTGTATGGAGTTGATTCTGTCCTACGGACTACAACCCTCCGGTTTATATAGACACCGGATAGGGTTAGGGTTACACAGAGTCGGTTACAATGGTAGGAGATCTTGAATATCGCATCGCCAAGCTTGCCTTCCACGCCAAGGAAAGTCCCATCTGGACACGGGACGAAGTCTTCAATCTTGTATCTTCATAGTCCTGGAGTCCGGCTGAAGGTATAGTCCGGCTACCCGAACACCCCCTAATCCAGGACTCCCTCACCTGACTTGATTAGTACCTCTCTAGCCGCCTTGGACAGTCCTTGACCTTTCCATCCTGAGACTTTGTTTACTGAACTTTCTTTCACATATTTGAAAGTGCCTTCCTTTGATCTACCAACCAGTGTTGGCAGTCCAAGGTACTTTTCACTAAGAGCTTCTGAGTTGATCCCAATCACCTGCAAAATTTCAGCTTTGCTTTCATCCCTGCATCCCTTTCCAAAGAAAACCGAATATATCTACTTCTAATTAACAGATTTAGTAGGAATGAGGTACTGATTTAAGAGGATCAGTACTAATATCTCTACTCCTAAATTAGCAAATTATATTGTTAATTAGCACATGCTATAATGAATCATTATTAGCAAGGGGTGTCAAAAGGCAGGGATGCCTCCGAATAAGGACCTCTTTTCCCCATCTCCGAAAAAGGACTTGATAATTAATGGAAACCAGTACTAATCGTCCAATCACTTTCATGCAATCTCGCTATACTCCAAACAAATGCGTTCCATGGGTCCTTTCCCCGCCACATTGCCTCCCCTTTTCTTCCATCCAAAAGTCGGATGGCAATATTTTAGGAACTCCCTTTAAAAAAATCAAGAACTCCATGGACACTCATTTCGTGCTATGTGGCCCTGCTCATTGCAGCTGGAGACCTAGAGTCATCTAAGTTTGTCTCGATCGATCAACAACCTAGCTAGCGACCCTGCCCATTACAATTGATCTCATGTACTGATCATACAATTAATTGATTGATCCAAGTTTGTGTGGTTACAGTTGATCTTGTAGAATAATATGATTCAACTTTCAATATTCATTGGGTGCATATATAGTACAAGGGGTAGCCGTATCCTCGACTATACACAAAGAGGAAGGCTTGTGGTACAAGTAATACACATGCAAAACATATATATGCTCAACACTATAAGTGATGAACCTTGTGTTGGCATACTTTTTTTAGAACTAAGACGCAAGGAGCGCCGGCTTTAACTTAATAAAGCCCACAAACAGGCAGCATCCAGCAAACAACACAGACTTAGACAAAAGAAAAACACGACCGAAGCCTTAGTTTGAAACATGCCGGCCTAGGCCTAAGAAAGATAAGGAAACAGTCTAAACATGCCAACATCGGCAAGTACAGATAACGATCCACAGCAACTTAATGACGGGAAACAATCTGGATCAGCCATATCTGCTCCATCACCACCTGCAACTGCTCAGCGTCCCGCCGTTT
The DNA here is from genome assembly GCF_003073215.2 of Triticum urartu. Lineage (NCBI taxonomy): Eukaryota > Viridiplantae > Streptophyta > Magnoliopsida > Poales > Poaceae > Triticum > Triticum urartu. The sequence goes on along the minus strand of NC_053027.1, from coordinate 113,713,082 downwards.
CCCAATGGCATCCAGGTCTGGAGGAACTAATGGCATTTGAAAATAATGTCAGCGAGGTGAGAAGGGAATTTGTGCTCTATTGTGATTTTGTTTCTAGTAGTCCATAGAGCCCATAAAAGTGCCCCTACGCATCTCCATAAGACTCGACCAAAACCACCCCTATGGGCCAAGAGGATATCGCGGAGATCTCTACCCGAGTGAGGGTTCCAGTTTTGATCAAAGGCTTCTCGGACCGCACTCCAAGCGAAATAAGCAAGGTGGCAGTTGAAGAAAATGTGGTTTGCATCTTCGTGCGCACCACACATCACACAAGTTCCATCAGACGGCCCGTTTCGTTTCGCTATGTTGTTAGAGGACGAGAGACGGTCGCGGAACATTTGCCATAAGAATATTTGTATTTTGAGGGGGATCGACACTTTCCATAGCCCCCTAGCTATGTCTAGTGTCGGGCCCTCCGTCAACTTGGCGTAGAGTGACTTAACCAAGAACTTCCTGGAGCTCGTGAGATACCAAGAGACCTTATTGGCCTCGAGTCACAGCACCATGTCAACAAGAGAGTTACATAACCCATCCCAACCAGCCCGTTCGGTATCTGCAAGAGGCCTTTTGAAAGAAATGGCTGGTGGGTTGGTTCTAAGCACATCAGCGACGAGGATATCAATGTTAGTAGCAAGTTGGTAAATGGAGGAGTGGCTAGGCCACAACGGCTCCGAACCGAACCAGTTATCTAACCAAAATCGCTGGATTTGTCGTCGTTAACGCTAAGCTTATCTCCTAACGCAAAGGCCGTTTTGACAGCCTAGATCCCATTCCAGAATGTCGACCCTTTGTACTTAGAGGTAAGGAAATTCCTGTCGGGGAAGTATTTCGCTCTAAGGATATCCGCCCAAAGTCCCTGCTCGTTTTGGGTGAGTTTCCAGAGCCACTTGGAGAGGAGGGCAACATTCATAAGTTTGGACCTAAGGATCCCTAGGCCACCAAATTTCTTTGGGAGACATAACGCTGCCCACTTAATTAAGTGGTACTTCTTTTTGGACCCAATTCCTTCCCAAAAGAACTTGGATCGGGGAGTATCAAGCTTGGCGTGAACACCGTCTGCTAGGAGACACATGCCCATGGTAAACATGGGCAAGGAGGGAGGCTAGTGTTCGTCAGAATGAACCTAACCACTGAAGACATAACCAACCTCACTAAGGACTGATTAGCTTCGCCACCTTGCCGTACAAGGGTTCCCACTTGTGGATAGATATGTGTTTGTCTGAGATGGGGAGGCCCAAGTATTTTAAACGGAAAGCTCCCAAGCTTACAGTTAAGAAGGTTGGCTACGCGCATCGTTAGAGGTTCGGCTATCCCAATGGCTATCACCTCGCTTTTCAGAAAGTTGATCTTGAGGCCAGAGAAGATCTTGAAAGCAAGGAGAATGAGCTTGATCGAGGCTATACTATGGTCGTTCGGCTCGAAGAGCAACATGGTATCGTTCGCGTATTGGAGGTGTGTGACCCCTCCTGGAATGAGGTGTGGGACGACACCGCGGATGTGGCCAGCACCCTTAGACTTAATGATCATGGCCGAGAGGGCATCCGCAACAAAGTTGAAGATCAGAGGGGAGGAAGGGTCGCCATGCCTAAGCCCTTGCTTGTTGCGGAAGAAGTTCCCAACTTCTCCTTTGATTGACACCGCTGTCTGGCCCCCCAAAACCAGATGCATAATACAGTGAACGAAACCTGACTCGAATCCCTTTCGGTCCAGGACCTCGCGAATGAAGTCCCAATTCACTCGGTCATAGGATTTTTCAAAGTCCAGCTTGAGGAGCACAGCTGGCTGCCGGGTTCGTTTTAAATCGTGGACTATCTCCTGAATCACGACCGACCCCTCGAGGATATTGCGCCCTTTGAGGAAAGCCGACTGACGTCGGTTGATAATTCTTTGCGCAACAGGGGCAAGCCTCGTCGTATAGGCCTTTGTGCAAATTTTGAAAGGCACGTTAATGAGGGTGATAGGACGGTATTGCTTGATGGTGCACTACAAAAAAAATACACTTCTGTGATGATACGTGTTTGTTACAGTAGGTCGCGTTTTTTGTCATGCATGTACATCCATGACAAATTTATGACAGAATCAAGATAGTCATACCTGTGCTATCGTAGAAGTGTTCCATGACATTACCAAAATTATCATCACAGAAGTGTCCACTTCCATGACGATAAATCGCGCGTCATAGAAGTGCTTTCGTCAAGGGCGACTGACACGTGGCATCCACCGTAAAGGAACGCCGTTAAGCTAGCGGGTCGTGTTTTGGATCCGATAACCTGTTAACAGCCCCGACCAATGGGGATTTTCCATGTGTAAAATCATCATTGGCTGGAGGAGACACGTGTCAGGTGCGCGTTGGCAGAGGTGTCATTCATCCAATGGGCGAGACGCGCCTATGATATGTTGACACGTGGACCGGCCCATCAAGTTTAAATGGGCCGACCCAATTGAAGTCCCACAAGATTTTGCAGACCATAATGGGTCGGCCCAACTAAAGTCCCACGAGATTTTGCGGACCATAATGGGCTGGCCCAGCTAAAGGCCCACAAGATTTTGCGGGCCATAATGGGCCGGCCCAGGTAAAGGCCCACAAGATTTTTGTGTGCCATAATGGGCCGGCCCAGGTAAAGGCCCACAAGATTATTGCGGATCATAATGGGGCGACCCAGCTAAAGGCCCATGAGATTTCGCCGACATTAATGGGCCGGCCCAGCTGTAGGCCCACAAGATTTTGAGGACCCTAGTAGGCCGGCCCATTAACTGGCTACCATGTTTTGGGCCAAATGTCAGCCCATATTTGATCCGGTCCATTAATGGCCTGCCATGCTCCGGGCCTAATAGTGGCCCATATGATATCTGGTCAGTTAAAAGACTACCACGTTCTGGGCAAAATTACGGCCCAGATCAGGTTCGACCCTTTAAGAGGCTTTGGGCTCAATTATGGCCCATATCAGATTCGGCCCGTCAACTGGACACTATGCTTTTGGGCCCACTTGCTAAAGGCCCACTTAGTAATTCAGCATAATATTAGTTTTGGCCTGTTAAGGGCATGTTTAACATGTGAGCCCTATATTAATTTCGGCCTGTTAAAAGCCCGTCATATAGTTGGGCCTAACTACGGCCCGGTTTGCATCCGGCCTGCTCGCAGCAGATATCTGATTGGGCCAAACAAGGACCGAGACAATTTTGGCCTGTTAAAAGCCCGTGATTTGATTCGCACAATCATGGGCCGGGGTTCATTTGAGGCTGCTGCCAGCCCATGAGTTGTTCGGCACGTTTCAGGCCCAACCTACATCGTGATTGCATGACGGCCCAATTATGTACCGTAATTTTACAGTTTGGCTGGTTTACTGCGAAGACAGGATATATATACAGTAAAATAACTGCAGCATCGTGAATAAGAAAAAAAGCTAGACTATACAATAAAGAAATTACGGCATATTACATCCACTGGGCATCAAAGTTCGCCACTATGATAATAAAGCACAAGCAGACATCAGATTACATACATTGGGCATCAAAGATCGCCACCAATGCAAATAAACACGCCGACAAAATAATATACAAAACCAACAGCACTTCAATAGAGTTCAAGAAAGGTTACCCCTGCTGGGGAGCTACAGCGCAACCAGCTGAGCAAAATGATGAGACTGCGCTTGTTCAACACTTATATCTTCCTCACTCTGAAAAATAAACAAGCAGACAGATGACAGGTTTTGCACATAAAAGTATCAATGCTGACAATTCATCACATTTCTTACTGACGAATAAAGTGACATAGTTTAAAATTGCATTAACACAATATGGTATTGTTCAGGTCAAGACATGGCAGGAAATGACATTGTGAAGGAGTTGGCAGCTTCACGACACCACTGGATTATAGATCAAGAACTCATAAGTATCAATGGATAGTGTGCTGTCAATTTATACCATTTCAGATTGGCAAATAAAGAGACGGTTTAAATAATAGTAGAATGATATGACATTGTTCATAGTTAAGACATTGCAGAATATGACATTGTGCTGTAGTGGGTAGGTTCACCACACCACTGGATTACGGATGAAGAACAGAAGCATACATGCAGTGCAAAAGAAGATCACTTGCTCTGTATAGTTTAATCTACATGGTATGAAGAAGGAACTTGGTTGTACAACTGAAAACTTAAATTGAGAAAGGACAAATTTTTGTTTATGAACTACATAATAAACTTTAAACAAGCAATTTGATGCAAACACCAAAAATAAACAGTTGTTGCAGTCATGCCTAACCAAATATATACAACAAAGTTTGAAGGCTTGAGATGGACAAACTTACATTATTGGTGAAGACAGGCTGTATAAAGGCCTTGTCCATGCTGATGGGGGGGGCAATTCAAGAAGTTTACCACAGAATCTTCTTCAAAATCATTGCCTTTATTCTACATTTTGTTAAGAGTAAATATAGATGTGATAATATACGAAAAAATGGAGAATATTTAAGATAAGATGAAGAGTGATGCTACATAACCAAGTAGCTATAAATGTAAGTGCAGCGATACAGGCAAAAGGTACAGCCAAGAGCAATGCACAGCTAAACTTCTTCAGTACCAACCTTATGGTAAGAGTAAATATAGATCTGATGTGTAGAAAATGGAGGGCAAAGGAAAATAAGCTACAGAGTGATGGTACATGAACAACTACCTGGCATTATAAGTACACTGATAAAGGAAAGCATGTACTTACAAGAACAATGCAGAGCTAAAAAAACATTGGCATTGGATATATTCTACACTAATGTAACCATTCATACAGATCAGATAATTTGGAGCGAACAATTGATAAGCAAGCTATCATGCATACTGCTGTCACATAATGAACCAGGTATGTATGCAAGTACAGTGATACCGGACAACAGGTACTAACAAGAGCAAAGCAGCGGGCAGCATATTTGCGATATCCTGTCGTTCTTGTCAAACCGGAATTCTTCTTCGAGCAGATTTCCTGCAAAAAAGATCCGTAAGGCACATGCGGAAAAGTAGAAGTTCAAATTGTCATGTGATTTCATAGACAGTACCTCATCCTGGGAACGAGACCAGTGCATAACAAGGTTTTTCCATTCAATGTCTTCTAAATTTAGCACAAGAGAATTCACCGGAAATGCGTTTATAGATTTGCCATCAAAGTGTGATTTCCTTAGGTAACACCGATACTACTGCGATGCTTCCTTGAAAAGCACAATTAAGCTTTGCTCGTCATGACTATCCAGATTGACCCTCGCCTAGTTACAACAATGTAATGTAAATTATTGATGTGTTCAATCAGTAGAAAACAGGAAAATAATAACCATGAATAATAACACTTACACGTAAGTTGGACAGGAAGATGTGAAAATGGTGTTTGTCTTCACAATAATCTTCCCATGATGGGAATATATGCACGTAGTCCCTAACAACATTGAAAGCATTGTCTTTTAAACTGGGAATAAATGGAATGGGGTTCCAATCTGCAGGAATTGGCCGTCTCTGCAGTTGGGATAGGTCTTCGGCCAGTGGACTTGTTGTAATTTTTGCTGGAGTGGGATTTTTCTATGGTACATCTGGTGCTATGGCAAATGAAATCGGTATACCTTTTGTTGGAGTGCATGTCCTGTGTGGTGGGGCTAGTGGTGTGGCCAGTGAAGTATGGGTACAGTCTGCTGGAGTCGATCCTACGTTTTGTGTCACTGGTTGTACAACCAATATAAGTGGGGTGATGTCTGATTTCTCCGGCACCACCACGTTTTTCAAGGACTTTGCTGGTGCACCTTCAGGTTCGGCAATCACCCTCTTCCTTTTTGATGTCTGATGCACAAGAACAGCATTTGAGTGGAAAAACATGGTATGATGATAGATGGAATATGTATTGATAATGGATGGGCATGGCATCTCGACATATATGATGAGTAAACTAAGCAGATGGCGGTGCAACAAAGTAGAAGAAATGCAATACAACATATGCAAGATACCCGCAATCAATAAAACATTGCCAAATTAGAACAGGCAGCTTGATGGGTGAACAGGACAGGCCATCTGCCTTTGTGTAGGATTGAAAGTATGTCTAGAGGGGGGTGATTAGACTACTTGACCAAATAAAAATCTAGCCTTTTCCCAATTTTAGTTCTTGGAAGATTTTAGCTATCTTAGCACAAGTCAAGCAATCTCCACACAATTCAAGCAAGCATGCAAAAGAGTATATGAGCAGCGGAAAGTAAAGCATGCAACTTGCAAGAATGTAAAGGGAAGGGTTTGGAGGATTCAAACACAATTGGAGACACAGATGTTTTTGTCGTGGTTCCGATAGGTGGTGCTATCGTACATCCATGTTGATGGAGACTTCAACCCATGGAGGGTAATGGTTGCGCGAGTCCACGGAGGGCTCCACCCACGAAGGGTCCACGAAGAAGCAACCTTGTCTATTCCATCATGGCCGTCGCCCACAAAGGACTTGCCTCACTAGCGATAGACCTTGCCCTTACAAACTCCTTGGTTCAACTCCACAATCTTTTCGGAGGCTCCCAAGTGACACCTAGCCAATCTAGGAGACACCACTCTCCAAGAAGTAACAAATGGTGTGTTGATGATGAACTCCTTGCTCTTGTGATTCAAATGATAGTCTCCCCAACACTCAACTCTCTCTCTCTCTCACATGATTTGGATTTGGTGGAAAGAAGATTTGAGTGAAAAGCAACTTGGGGAAGGCTAGAGATCAAGATTCATATGGTTGGAATGGAATATCTTGACCTCAACACAAGTGTAGGTGGTTCTCTCTTAGAAAATGTGTATTGGAAGTGTAGGTATGTTCTGATGGCTCTCTCCACTAATGAAGAGTGGGTGGAGGGGTATATATAGCCTCCACACAGAATCTAACCGTTACACACAATTTGCCAAACTCGGTGGGACCGAATGGTTAAACTCGGTCGGACCGATTCAGCAAACCTAGTGACCGTTAGGATTTTCGGTGGGACTAAGATGCAACTCGGTAGGACAGATATGGTTAGGGTTAGGGCATAACGTAATCTCGGTGTGACCGATTACACAAACTCGGTGGGACCGATTTTGGTAATAAGCTAACCAGAGAGTTTGTCAGGTAAACTCGGTGGGACCGATTCGCTCATCTCGGTGAGACCGAAATGTTACAAAAGGGAAACAGAGAGTTTACATTGCAATCTTGGTGGGACCGATCGCTCATCTCGGTAAGACCGAAACATTACGAAGGGAAACAGAGATATTACAATCCCATCTCGGTGAGACCGAGATCCCTATCGGTGAGACCGATTTGCCTAGGGTTTGTGGCAGTGGCTATGACATTTCAAACTCGGTGGTGCCGGATAGAAAGAATCGGTGGGGCCGAGTTTGACTTTTGGTTTAGGTCATATGTGGATGTGGGAGAGTAGTTGAGGATTTTGTAGCATATCACTAAGCACTTTGAGCAAGCAAGCCATTAAGCAACACCTCATCCCTCCTTGATAGTATTGGCTTTTCCTATAGACTCAATGTGATCTTGGATCACTAAAATATAAAATGTAGAGTCTTGAGCTTCACGCTTGAGCCAAACTTTTTGTCCTTAGAATTTTGAGGGATCCACTTTCCTCATCCTTGTCATGCCATTCATTGAGCTTTTCCTGAAATATTAATCTTGGAATAATGTTAGCTTAATGAGCTATATGTTGTTAGGAATTACCAAAACCACCCAGGGATAGTTGCACTTTCAATCTCCCCCTTTTTGGTAATTGATGACAACATATAGATCAAAGCTTCGACAAATGATAATAAGAGTGAAAGATATTGTCGCTTTGAGAAGTATGTGAAAAGCAAGAGCTCCCCCTAAATTTGTGCATATCTTAAGATTTGCTTTGGACTGCAAATGCACAATGAGTTAGGATCATGGGTTACTCTTCCATGTCACATACATCTTGGTGGAGCGCTCAAAATGATAAGAATTAAATACATGCACTCATCACCAAGCAAAGTGAATGATCATATAAGGATAAGTAAGATAATATCATCTAACAAGCATAAGTGTAGCTTATGATCAACCACATGATCATCAATGTCTCATAGATAATAGCATAGTATCTCAAGCAATCAAAAGACAAACAAAGTTCAACCACCAAAGCAAGAGAGAATAAAAAGCAACGCTCTCTCTCGAAGCCTATGATCTATACATTTTTCTCCCCCTTTGGCAACAAGTTACCAAAAAGTTCATAGAAAATGCATAGCACTAAAACGTCTCTCAGGCTTGGTCTTCAGGCGGTGGTGTCCGGAGAACGTCAAGAACGAAGGCTTCAGTCGATGGAGTTGGTGCTGGAGCTGGTTGCGCTGGAGCTGTAGCTGGTGCAGATGAAGTGACTCTAGTGTCTGGAACAAGCACTGCAGCAGATCTCTGAGCCTGAGGCACTCTGGCAAATGCATCAGTGGTTGTCTTTCCCTTCCTCTCCTGCATGTCATCCTATAGCTGCTCCACAACAGACTGAATCTCAGTTACTTTCACATCTAAATCATAGAATTTTTGTTCCACGATTCTTTCCAGGCTCTCCTGGTTTTGAGTTAGGGTGGCCAACCCCTTCTCAATCCTCAGAGTTGATGCTATCAAACAACCAAGCTGGTCCTGCTTGCTTTTCAAAAAGTACTCAGATGCCTCCTCTTGAGTTGGCATCTTGGCAGCCTTCTCTTTCTTTGCTTTCTCCTTCTTCTCTTGAGCTTGTACTGATGATGGTTCATTCTCATTCATCACAACTTGATTATCCTCAAAGTTAGGATAGATAGGCAAGTGTTTTTTATCCAACAAGTATGTGCCTGTGCCCATCTCTGAGTTTATCAACTCCTGGATCTATGGGGCATATCCACAACTTCTTTTCTGGTCAGCTGCAGTCCTCTTGATAGTCTCAACTATAAGGTTCATGACCTTGAACTTCTGTGGCACATCAAATATATGTAGCAAGTTAATTGCATGGCCTTTGATCATTCTGTGATCACCAGACTTGGGCGAGAGAGTGTGCCTAAGGATCCAATTGATTGTAGGCAGCCCTGACAGCAAGTGTTTTACTGACCCAAACTTGTGAGTCTCAAGATCATCTTCAGGAATCTCCTTGTACATGTTTGCCATAGAGTTGTGATCCATCTTCTTCTTGGCATAGACATCCAAGTCATCTTCTTCTTCCTTAGGAGCATTGATCAGATTTGCCCATTCCTCAATAGTTGAGTGGTACCTTGTACCTTCAGACATCCATACTATCCTGCCATCTGGATAGAAGTGTGCTGTGGAGTAGAATTGCATTATGAGCTCCTCATTCCACTTTGTGAGCTTCTGCCCAACAAAGTCTGCAACTCCACAAGCACTGAAGCTGTCAAACACACCAGGATAGTGTTCCTCATTTTCCTTGATATACTTCCAGTCGACCCACCTCATTTCACACACTATAGGCTTCTTATCCAGCAGCACTGTCTCATAGAAATCTTGTTGTTCCTTTGTGTGGAACCTGTAATCAACAGCAGTTCTTCTTCTTGTAGCATATGGGTCTGTCTCTCTCCATTTCCTCAGTCCTGAGTCTCTCCTGATCTTCATGTTCTCAGCCATAGGATGAGCATCATTGTGGTCTGGAATCTTGGGTTTGAGCTTCCTCAGGACTTGTCCTTCATCATCTTCATCAGCAGCAACTTCAGGCACTGGGGCCTTGTTCTTCTCAGTATTCCTCTTAGGTGCACTCTTGGGCTTGGAGGATGCTTTGGGTGCTTCTTTGGGCTTTGATAAAGCAGCCCCTGTCCTGATAGCATCACCCATAAGCTTCTGGGCCTTAGGTGCTGGTACAGCAACCTCTTCTTCCTCTTCCTCTTTAGAATCTCTCATGATTGAGGATCTCCCAAGCACTCTGGCAGTGGTCTTTTTGATCCTCTCCTTCCTCTTCTTCCCTTCTCTAGCAGCCTCTTTGGGTTGAGATTCCAAAGATGCTTGAGAGGAGGCTCTGGCTTTAGACATTGGCTGTCTCCCTGCTGACCTCTTGGTCTTCAAACCTGGCTTGGTTGAAGCAGTTGTGCCATATTCCTTCTTAAGCACTTTCTTCTTTGATGTGGCATCATCCTCAGTGGCCACATAGTCTTCATCCTCAGACTCTGAAGTTTTCTTCTTCCTTGTTCTGGTGGCAGCTTTGGGCAAGTTGCTGGGAGTGCTCCTGCTACCATCATCTGAACTGCTAGAGGGACTAGTGCCCTCACTCAGGTGAACCTGCTCCTCTGATCTGTTCTGGCTGTCACTCTGATCAGACATATTGCAAACACTGACAGTAGACCCTGTGAATAGATATAGATGAGATAGAGTGGATGAGCATCACAAAATGCAGAGGTTTTCGCAAAAGAAGGAGTCGAAAACTTAGTTTTAGTTTTCCACAGAAAGCATTTCGGATCAACCGATTTGTAAACTCGGTGATACCGAAGCAGCTGTTGGAACCTAAACTAGTGAACTCGGTCAGACCGAGTTACAGTTCGGTGGCACTGAGACTGCTAGGGTTTCACAAAGTCCTAAACTCGGTCACACCGATTTGCAATTCTCGGTCAGACCGAAAATTACATGTGCAATGGCCTGAGCCGAATCGGTGGTACCGAGTTCCACAACTCGGATGGTCCGAGATGGTTTCGGTGGAAACCTAACCCTAAATTTTCAATTCAACTCTAATCTACAGAGTGTTTTGACTGGATAGAAGCGTTTCAATCATGGTAAGAATCATAATGAACACAATGTGCTAGGAATCGGACGGGGATAGCACTGTGATCGAGTCCATACCCTAATTCGGCGATGAAATCGCTACGGCGGCAACGGCGGGGAAGAATTCCGTTGACGGCGGTGGAGACCAGCGGCAGGAGGCGGCTAGCGACGAGGAGGACGATCCGGAGACCCAGGAGGCAGAGCGAGCTATGCGCGGGCGAAAGGGTTTCAGAGCAATTTCCAAAATTTTGGCCGTGAGTATATATAGCCCGACCCTGTCGGTGTGACCGAGTGGAAGAACTCGGGGGCACCGAGATTCATAACTGCAAGCAGTTACTGAAACTCGGTGTGACCAAAAGGTTCAAATCAGTTGCACCGAGATTGAAAACCTAGATCGACTTAGTGATCTCGGTATGACCGAAATGGAGGAATCGGTCAGACCGAAACGCACAAAGAAGTTTTGGAAGTTTAAGTGGATGACGAATTGGGGACTCCTAGTGCTCCTCACACAGAGTGGTTCGAATCTGACTTGATCAAATTTTGTGATGTAGCATGAATAGAGTTTGAGACTAGAAAAGCATAGATAGCTAGAGAGGGTTCTTAGGCATTCTTGTCCATCCAGTTGGCAAAAGAAAAGAAAACCAATCAATCAAAACAACAAGTGGATGTCCTCGAATGAGTAAAATATGCAATCAACATGCTCACACAATAAAATGGCAATTGAAATATGTGGCAAAGCATGCACAACCAATTCTAGCATCTATTAAACAATTTGCGATGACTAGGTCATCTATATATGAGTATATTGACTTAGGAGTCAAATGAGAACATTTGATCATAGGTCATACTCATCGTTTAAGCACAAGTGGGGTTACCACTTTTACGTAAAGCATTGTTGTGTTCACACCATTAGAGTTTCTTTAGCTCAATTCTTAGAGTAAAGCTCCCCCTAGATGTGAGATCCCCCCTAAGAGGGATGAACTAACCTTGGGTTTTGTCGATGATGACTTCATGTAGATGTTGAAGATGTGGATGCTCAATGTTGATGTAGATCATTTGGAGCTATCCATTGGAGTGAGTTGCACTTTCAATACCTTGTCCCTTGTCTTACCAACAAGAGGGTTTGTGACTCCCTGAATTAGTGCAAGATGTGGAAGTTGATTGCACTTGTTCTTGCCAAGATGATAAGAGTGAAGTATGTTGGCGGAGTCACCCTCAAGAACTCTCTAGTTCTTCTTCTTCGGGATCCACACCATCTTGATGGGAATCCTCGGTGTTGTAGTTGTACTTGATGAAGTGGAACTTGAAGTAGTCTTGGGAACCCACTTGACCAAGGCCTTAGGAGCTTCTTCAAATGCATCAATTTCCTCTTGAAGCTTGTCCTTGCCTTTTTGCTCGTGGTCTTGTGGTGGAAGATCATCTTGAGCTTGTTTCCCTTTGAGAGAAGTAGGATCATACTTCTCTTGTTGAGGAACAAATTTTGTCTTGGGGTATTGATCTTCTTCCCACTCAACTCCATTGGCATTGAACTTTCGTTCAAAACCAACACCTTGATTCTTCCGGTGCCTTCCTTGCTTGCGTACAATTTCCTCAAATTGCTTACTTCCGGCAAGGCTCTTGTAAACACCTTTCTCTATAATTCCCTTCAATAAGCTATTTTCTTGCTCAAGTGTAACTTGGCTAAGAGAATCATTAGTGGAATCAAGAGAACTACTAGAAGCAACAATATTGGATTTAGCATGATTATTTTTACTACTAGAGGAAGAATCTTTCTTGTTCTTGTTACTAGACTTGACTTGAGGCATGTAAGTCGATAAGAGTAAATGCTTGGCAATGTAAGAAGAACTTTTCTTACGAAGATCATCATTGATTGCTTTTAAGAACTCATGCTCTTGCTCAAGGTTGAGCTTTTCAAAGCATAATTTCTCATGAGTCCTTAAAAGTTCTCGATGATCTCCTAAGATAGTTTCATGAGCTAACTTAAGAGTGTTTAGTTCTTTAGTTAGAGACTCAATCTTCTCCTTACCATTGTCATTCGTTTTATCTTGATTAGCATGATTAATTGACATTTCATCATAGTATTCATCACTAGAGTTGTCAACAAGTAAATCATCATCACCTAACAAGTCATCTTCATCACTATTGAAATCAACATAGTCGGGGTGTGATACCTTTGGGCCTTTAGCCATGAAGCATGTTCCAACTCCTTCATTTGGTGAGTCAAATATGTCGTAGGAGTTGGTTGTCACAAGTGCTAGACCGGCAACACCTTCATCTTGAGTATATTCAGAGTCGAAGTGATAGCTTCTCTCGGAGTGGTTGTCGGAGTCGGAGCCGGATACCCATTCACCAACATGAGTTTGATGTCTTCGTTTTGTGTAGCTCCTTGATGACTTGTCCTTTCTTTCCGAATCCTTGCTTCTCCGTGAGGGTCTTCGTTCATAACGATCATCTCTACTCCTTCTTTCTCTAGATGGTGATTCTTCTCTTCTACTTCTTCTCTTGGGAGAATCTTCTCTTCTCTTGTAGGGGGTCGTACACTCACTGGAATAGTGTCTGGGCCTTCCACAATTGTAGCAGTTTCGCTCTCGACTAGAAGATCTTTTGTCATTGTAGGACCTTGACTTGGAGCTTCTCTCTTTGCTTCTACTCTTGTAGAACTTGTTGAAGTTCTTCACCATTAAGCTCAATTCTTCATTGAAGGTTTGTTTCTCACTCGATGATGTGGGGGCTTCACATGAGGCTTTGTAAGAACCACTTGATTTGTTGTGAAGTTCCTCTTTATCCTTGAGTGACATCTCATGAGCAACAATTCTTCCGACGACTTCCGTTGGCTTGAGATCTTTGTAATTGGGCATCATTTGGATCAATGTGCACACGGTATCATATTTTCCATCCAAGGCTCTTAGGATCTTCTTGATGATGAATCTATCGGTCATCTCTTCACTCCCTAAGCCGGCAATCTCATTTGTGATAAGAGCAAGCCTAGAGTACATTTCAGCAACACCTTCACCATCCTTCATTTTGAACTTGTCAAGTTGACTTTGAAGCACATCCAATTTGGATTACTTGACGGAGTCGGTACCTTCGTGCATATCAATCAAAGTATCCAAATTTCCTTTGCATTCTCAAGACGGCTGATTTTGTTGAATTCTTCGGGGCACAATCCGTTGAAGAGGATATCACAAGCTTGAGGGTTGTATTGCAGCATTTTCAACTCTTCTGTGGTGGCTTCACGGTTCGGTTCTTTCCCATCAAAGAATTCACCTTGCAAGAAAATACATACAATAGCCCAAACGGCGGGGTTATGTCTAAGAATATGCATTTTCATCTTATTCTTCCAACTAGCAAAATTAGTACCATCAAAGTAAGGACCTCTTCGGTGATAATTTCCCTTGCTAGACGCCATTCTCTCCTAGGTTGTGAAACCAAGGCTATGACCGCAAAAAGCTATGGAAATCAAAGCAAATGGAGACCAAAGCTCTGATACCACTTGTAGGATCGAAAGTATGTCTAGAGGGGGGGTGATTAGACTACTTGACCAAATAAAAATCTAGCATTTTCCCAATTTTAGTTCTTGGTAGATTTTAACTATCTTAGCACAAGTCAAGCAATCTCCACACAATTCAAGCAAGCACGCAAAAGAGTATATGAGCAGCAGAAAGTAAAGCATGCACCTTGCAAGAATGTAAAGGGAAGGGTTTGGAGGATTCAAATGCAATTGGAGACATGGATGTTTTTGTCGTGGTTCTGATAGGTGGTGCTATGGTACATCCACGTTGACAGAGACTTCAACCCACGGAGGGTAACGGTTGCGCGAGTCCACGGAGGGCTCCACCCACGAAGGGTCCACGAAGAAGCAACCTTGTCTATTCCATCACGGCCGTCGCCCACGAAGGACTTGCCTCACTAGCAGTAGATCTTCACGAAGTAGGTGATCTCCTTGCCCTTACAAACTCCTTGGTTCAACTCCACAATCTTTTCGGAGGCTCCCAAGTGACACCTAGCCAATCTAGGAGACACCACTCTCCAAGAAGTAACAAATGGTGTGTTGATGATGAACTCCTTGCTCTTGTGCTTCAAATGTTAGTCTCCCCAACACTCAACTCTCTCTCACACAGGATTTGGATTTGGTGGAAAGAATATTTGAGTGGAAAGCAACTTGGGGAAGGCTAGAGATCAAGATTCATATGGTTGGAATGGAATATCTTGACCTCAACACAAGTGTAGGTGGTTCTCTCTCTGAAAATGTGTATTGGAAGTGTAGGTATGTTTTGATGGCTCTCTCCACTAATGAAGAGTGGGTGGAGGGGTATATATAGCCTCCACACAGAATCTAACCGTTACACACAATTTGCCAAACTCGGTGGGACCGAATGGTTAAACTCGGTCGGACCGATTCAGCAAACCTAGTGACCGTTAGGATTTTCGGTGGGACTGAGATGCAACTCGGTAGGACCGATATGGTTAGGGTTAGGGCATAACGTAATCTCGGTGTGACCGATTACACAAACTCGGTGGGACCGATTTTGGTAATAAGCTAACCAGAGAGTTGGTCAGGTAAACTCGGTGGGACCGATTCGCTCATCTTGCTGAGACCGAAATGTTACAAAAGGGAAACAGAGAGTTTACATTGCAATCTCGGTGGGACCGATCGATCATCTCGGTAAGACCGAAATGTTACGAAGGGAAACAGAGATATTACAATCCCATCTCGGTGAGACCGATTTGCCTAGGGTTTGTGGCAGTGGCTATGACATTTGAAACTCGGTGGCGCCGGATAGAAAGAATCGGTGGGGCCGAGTTTGACTTTTGGTTTAGGTCATATGTGGATGTGGGAGAGTAGTTGAGGATTTTGGAGCATATTACTAAGCACTTTGAGCAAGCAAGCCATTAAGCAACACCTCATCCCTCCTTGATAGTATTGGCTTTTCCTATAGACTCAATGTGATCTTGGATCACTAAAATATAAAATGTAGAGTCTTGAGCTTCATGCTTGAGCCAAACTTTTTGTCCTTAGAATTTTGAGGGATCCACTTTCCTCATCCATGCCATGCCATTCATTGAGATTTTCCTGAAATATTAATCTTGGAATAATGTTATCTCAGTGAGCTATATGTTGTTAGGAATTACCAAAACCACCCAGGGATAGTTGCACTTTCACTTTGACTCTCAAGGTTAGAATAGTCATTAGGATCATATTCTGAACAAGAATCAACAGGTGAGGAGCGTATGAGTTTCATTGCATCCAGAATGGCACTCAATGCCTTGGTGCCAATTTTGTAAGTCATTGCAGTGTTTAGCTTCAAGAGTGGACTGCTGCTAGTGCGACACAAAGCAGCTACACAGATCATAGTGTAGATATAACGGGAAAACCTTAAGCATCAGAGTAAAATCAGCAAAGTGGAACTTGCTAGAATATATGTGCTAGTATTGCCGGTACGGCTAGAAAGGCTTCGGATACCAGCTCTCTTCAAGTGAAGGTGTGGTACTGTTAATATCAGTGTAACTCTCAAAGGTGACACAGCTCCCCGCATTTCCTTGCTATTCTTATAGGATTCAAGTGGGCAGGCCACTACAAATCCTATTCCTATGTTTACAAGATCCTACGAATCAAAGAGGCTCAAAGTGTCCATCACAACCGACCGTATAGACCTCTACACTGAAAATGTCCCTGCTCATCTTCAATACAAGTAACATACTGTACTACTATCATACTCCCCCCGTTCCAAAATATAAGTCTTGGTAGAGATTTCCGCTATGGATCACATACAGATGTATCCAGATACATTTTAGAGTGTAGATTCACTCATTTTGATCCATATGTAGTCCATGGTGGAATCTATACAAAGACTTGTATTTAGGAACGGAGAGAGTACATATTAAAGAAGAACGGAAGAGGAACATGGTAAAGAAGAGCAAGCAGATTTTGGATAATAAAATGTTGGTTGCACAGTGCCCACACATGATGAACCAGAGCGCATTAAGAATGCAACTCCTAGCTGTCTCTCGACCATTTCAGGCGGTTGGATGAAGATCCTACGTCTCCTAACCCTTCTTCTTCCTCGTCTCTGATTCTTCCCATACAGAACACCGCACGGGCCGCCGGCCGGACCACCGGCCCCCACCGCTTGTGTTCCTTCGCCACCCCCACCCCCACCCCCGCCCCAACCCCCACCCGCGTCGAGTTTTCTTCATTCGGCGAGGCCCCACAACCACCCGAGACCCTTCAATCGCACCGGCGAACTCCGGCGAGCTCTGAAAAATCGACTGACCCAATTTTGAAATTTAGTCTACTGTGATTTAACTAATGTGGAATATAAAAGGGGAAAACCATAAGCATTGGGAGTATAGTGTTGAGCGTGCCATGGCGGATCTGAAGGTGCAAACTGGACAAAGGCAACTTCGCAACCAAGACAAGAAATCAGAGTAAAGCAGTGGCGATCTATTTTCTTGTTGCGATAAATAAGTTGAGCAGATACGAAAGAGTAACGCCTCTGGTGCGGCGCCGTGTACGCATCTGGTGAGAATTTGACAGTGCTGCGGTAGCGATGGCTGTTGGCGGCGTGGAAGCAGATCTAGGAGGGTAGACAGTGGTGGCGGGGTGCGGTGGACGAGACGGTCGTAGGAGCGGCGCCGGCAAGGTGGACGACGGCGGGGATGAAGCGAGAGGACGGGATGCAAGGATCCTGGTCCGAAGCCGTGGATGAGAGAGGTCGATCTCTTGTAATGGACGACAGCGTCGGGGTATCAGCTCCGGCATGGTGGAGGAGGACGGCGGTGGATGGGGTGGCGGACGGCGGCGGACGGAGGAGGGTGGGGTGGAGAGGGTGTTTTGGCGCCCACGGAGTACGAATGGGGAAAAGGGAGGTAGAGAGGAAGGGGAACCATGTATTCAGGGCGCGCTTGTCTCAAATGTGAGGAAATTTACAAAGTTAGCCCCCGTTTCAAATTTCTACTACATCACAGCAACATTAGTCGGTTGGGGATAGGACGGTAATCTCGCATACACCAAATATTTGCCGACAAGAGTTCGTTTTTGGCGCCCACCATGTATGAACATGAATCGGGGAGGGAGTCGATTTCGGCCAAGGACACATTGTGTTTTGGCGCCCACCGTGTATGAATCCGGGTGAGAGGCGGTTACGTCACGTTTGGGTGAAATTACAAACCTACCCCTATCAAAACTTATAGACATCCAGCAGATAGGCTTTGCGTGGCAGGGATAGGCAGTAGTGATTTCCATCTCGTAGATTTTGGTTTCGGGCGGTTACTGCGACTTTTCCCGCTTCGTTCAAATTTTGCAGAGTGCACGTTTACCGTGCCAAATCAATTTGAATCCCGTTTGTATTCTATTTTTTCGGGCGGGATCCATTTTCAATTGGAATTACATTCTATATACATCATTTTTTATATATACTTTCAAAAGCACAACACCATTTAGACATAAATATGGTTTACAAATGGCATGATCTCAGATTCATAAGGTTGTATCCATCAATTTGGATTTTCAAATATTTGAAACCACTTTATGTTGAAGTCCAATGTATGCATTCCTCGCTAACTGTCTCCAATTAATGTGTGTTTCATGCGGGTTTTTTTACTTCTCAAACATGTATAATGTGTTTCACACACGCAACATATAGTGTAATCCCGTTTAGACATTAATTGCATATAAACCATGCATTGTTTGTAATTGAAGAATCTATGGATCACCAATATTGATAAACTATATAACATTACACGTGTGCCCAAATTCAAATGAATATGCATGTTTGATACACCAATTTTCTTTATGATATTATCGATGTCGTGATCTCCAGTTTAAATATTTGAATCCCCTTTAATCCAGATATTCGTCTCATATAGCTATCACTCATGCTTATATAGGACTATCTCTTTGGACCTATACGCGTTCATCGTCTCTCAGGTATCTCTCGTGCTACCTGTATGTCGACAATGATCTTTTATATTCGTAACACACTGACGGTACTCTCTCCCTCGACCTTCATCACTCTATCTCTCTCTAAGTATATCTCGCTCCCTGCTATGTGTCTCTAACTATGATTCTCCATGTGGAATCTCTTTCTCTCACACAAACACAAAACTTTGTCTCCGAGGGTCTCATTTCTCTCTACTATTCCCATGTGTGCCACTCGCGCACCCCTCATACAGAGATGTCTTTCGCTCCTTAGATATGACAACCTACGAGTCTTCCTCTTCAATATCTCTTTCTCACACACAAACACAAACTCTGTCTCCCAGGGTCTCATATTTCTCCATTGTTCTCTTGTATGTCGCTCACACACACCCTCTCTCCCTAGAGATATCTTGCGTTCCCTCGTATGTCTCTCTTGCTATCACTCTCGTTGTGAAATATATTTCTCTCTCGCAGACACAAAACTCCGTCTCTCTGGATCTCATTTCTCTCTGATATCTGTTTGTATATGACTCACATGCACCCTCTCTCTATCTCTCTCACACCCACACACATAACCCAGCCTTCTGATCCACTCGACTCCTATCTATAATGCACACTAGCTAGCATCTTTATCTTTCTATTTATCTGTTTCTCCATCAACCTTCTTTCTCGCCCTCACTCTTGATTCCTATCACACACACTACATATGTTTCTCTCTACATGCAGTCAAGTGCCCTCTCACACACATATATAACTTCACCCTTTGAACCACCCGACGGTCATCTCCAACACCCAAACTAGCGGATGTCCCTCTAGCTACCATCTCCATCTCTGTATCTATCTGTAGTTTCTCCGTCAACATTTCTTTCTCGCACGGAGTCTTGCTTCCTATCACCCACACTATATATGTCTCTCCATACATATGCATTTATAGGTTGGTCTCTTTTGCACAATCGTTGCGCCTCACTCCCTCTGCTGACCATAGATGCATGCTCCAGCCCACGCCACTATCTCTTAAAGACAAAAACACATGCTCAATTGTCGCTCCTTCTTCCTTGCATTCTCACATGCATGCATATTGTCATACCGATCCGTCTCTCCCATGTCGTTGATCTTATGACTTATGTCTTCTTTCTTTTATCTCGATCATGCGCGCGCGCACACACACACATCCCACGTATACATGTATACCTCTCACACATGCACGTTCAAGGTCTCTATGTCTCCATACATAGTTAATTACCCTCAATCCTAATGCCACATCGAATCGTTCTCCTCTTTTGTGCACATAACTTCCGTCTGGATGGGTAAAACACAGACTCACACTTAACAATCTCCTTCTAGCTACCCCCCCCCCCCCCCCCCCCCCCCCCCCCCCCCCCGCCTCTCACTCTTCCCCTATATCCCCGAAACCAATAAGACCATCCCTTTGTGTAATTCCCGCCTACATGCACCATCGATATATATTAGTCTTCCTCGGTGTCTCTCGAACAAACACGTTCTCTCAATGTCGACTCCTCTCATGCGCACACACCTTCTCTTCCCTCTCTACGGGCATTTTCTCTCTCGCACCCCATCGTTGGTGGCCTCTGCCGTACACATCACCTCTCTATGATGAAGCCATGCACACTTAAATTACATCCGCCACAGAGGACCCCGCGACACACACACACACATGCACACACACACACGCACGCACGCACCCCCCCACACACACACACACTAAGACTCCATCTCTCTCTCACACACACACACACACGCACGCACCCCCCCACACACACACACACACACTAAGACTCCATCTCTCTCTCACACACACACACAAACTAAGACTCCATCTCTCTCTCCTCTCTCTCACACACACACACACCCCACACACACACTAAGACTCCATCTCACACACACATGCTCTAGGCGAAGCATTTGTTCCTACCACCCTTCATCCAACCTTACCCGTATGATAAACAATCACCTTTATTTAGTTGCATAACATGGACAAATTCCACTTTACTTTAGTAGTCAGCAAACTTATCATCTGTACCCTTATACAAAAACGAGTTGGCGGTGATGGTGTCCCTGCCATCTTGTAATACAGACCGTATGATCTATATATGAGGATAGAAAGCAAACTATGATAATTTTACAAAAGATACCCGCACCTCTCTCCACACCATTATCTCCCGCAACCTCATTGCTCAGAAATTAAAAAAGGAATAAGTCTTTGGAACAATCTAGCATGCATGGTGGCCACTGCCGCCTACCGGCGCCGTCCATCCCCATGCCTCCACCCATTCCGACCACCAGTCACCACCATGCTCCACTCCTCCTCGCCTTATCTCTCATCTTTCATTTTTTCGATGACATTCTCGAGATACCAGTTTTCCGATAAAATTCTCGAGATATCATTAGTTTTTACACATGGGATTACTCCTGCATGGGTCAATCACAACAGGTGTTTTGTAACAAAATGCATATTGATGTTCCGTGCAATGCACGAGAATCTTGCTTGCAATTATATAACGCAAATCACGAGCAGGAAGTGACATTTCTTTGACACAACCACGTTAACATGGCCACATAAATCACTAGCTAAAGTAAATACCATTATACTTATATCCCGATGCAAAAGGTTGAGTACATGTCCGAAGAGTAGAGTCACACACACGCACTCTGTCTCTCAGAATCTCTCTCACACACACCAGTTACATGACGCCCACTTAAGCAGACATGTATGTTACAATTTGTGCACCCGCGGGTAAATGTGATGCTGCGCATTTATTTAAGCCGGAAGGCGAACCCAAACAGTAGCTGCATTCATTCCCCTCCCTCCGCCTCTTCTCTGGTCGCCATCGCCCAGTAGCCATGGGTCGGCCGAAGGTAACAACATATGCCATACTCCCGCCGGAGTGACGCTTTAATATGGAAATTTTAATGGTCATGCATGCATCTTTTTGTGCTAGCACTCCTATATAAGGGTTGACCAGTCGCTTCCCGCGGACGTGCGCAGGCGGTGGAAGAGGAAGGAGAAGGGAAGCGGGCTGTGGAGTAATGTTTTTTACCACAATTTCTTAGGAAACTAAGTGCAATAATTGAGTAGTTTTGCAAACTACCAGTACTACACCTGAAACGGTTTAAAACCTACACTCCCTTGCAAGTGCGCGCTTCCCGCGTGAAATGGTCAGCGTCGCCCTGGAGCGTCAGTGCCGCATTAATGCCTGGCCAGAGCGGAGGTGACCTCTCACTAGCGCCGGCTTTGAAGTGGTGCAACGGCCGAGAGAGCGCCGCTTCCCAGTGCACGCGACTGCTCCGCGTCGAGTGGCCATAGGCCCTGTTTGGGTCCATGGGTTAGAGTTAGTTTGAGCTAGTTGGGGCTCAAATAGCCCTAAAGTATCCAAGCATGAGGGTTTAAATTGGAGCAAGTTGCATCGAACCCACCAAAAAAACTATCCCACCCAAGAGGTGCTAACTGGAGATAGTTCTCATTGGGACCACTGAAAAATCACTTTTCTCTCTCCATGAAGTGCATTTATTGTCAATCTAACCTTGTCACCCAAACACCTCTTTGGCTACAGTTAGTTCAGGGTTAGTGATGAGTTAGTCTAACCTCTAGCTAAGTTAGAGTATCAAACAGGAGCAGTATAGGACATGCAAGTTGCTCAAAGCATACAGGCAAATTCGTACGTGAAAGGATTTTTTTCTTTTTGAAAACAGAACGTGAAAGGAATTTTTTTTAGAATGCTCTTGGCATGTCGCTAACATGTGATAGATAACCGACCTCAATAGACGGCAGAAACGCCAGCCCGCCGCACTTTGATAGAGACGAGGAGGGAGAAGCGATACAAGCTGCTGGATTACTAGAGATAGGTGTCTCACGGAAGCCAAGAAATATGGTGATAACGTGGGTTAGCCATGTACTAGTATGATGTAACTACACTGGGCTGCCGTGTTTCGTACTCTTCCAGTCCACTGTGGAGATGATTGGTTAATTTCATATCGCTGAATAATATTAAATATTATGAGTGCAGACGCTCCACCATGAGGTTCCTTGCTCCTTCTCGGTCGTCCGGAATCTATGTTCTTCCACTCTATTTTTTTACGTGAGCTTTGTTCATCCTTTTTCCAACACACGAGACATCTAGCATCAAGGTGCACATGTTATGCAAGGATCGTTCCATCTATATGAAGAACACGTGGGACTGAACTACGAGACGGACATGTACCCAGGAGTGGACATACGAACATGAGTAATGTAGCGCAGTAAGTGAAGTAGAAAGGCACAAATGGTATGAACATGCGTGGCATATAGGGTGTGTTTGGTTGCATTCTCGTCTCAGCATAGTTGTTCCCTCTTCATGCATGCTCAACTCAACACCCCTCTTCATGCATGCTCTCTTCATGCATGCTTCTAGTATATTTGTGCTAAACTAGTGTGGACTCATGCACCCTCCATACACTCTACCAAACACCCAAAAGTAGGTCGAGAAGGGAACTCTTGGGCGGCATTTGTCTCTTACTACGTACTACCACTAAATGTTGTACGTGCAATGCACGGTGATGTTATGGAGTACGTGCCTAAGTACTCTACTACTACTATATTAGTTGGAGGCATATTAACTTTTATATTTGTTTACGTATATGCCCCGAGACCTTCCAACTGGACGTGTCTTTCTCTCCAGGTCGCACTTTCTATCGTTCATACTACTAAGTACTACTACGTGTGGTCTCCGACCCAGAAGTGGAAGAAGTGGAGACGCTCTACCACGCTGTTTTTTTACGCTGGGCTCTACCACGCTGTTCATGTCCCACTCCTTTCGCTGACGTGTGGGACATCCGGCATGTGCCGTGTTTGGCACCATTCGTCGTAAGAGTTGAAACGCTAGCATTCATTAGAAATAAAAAATAATTATAAATTGGCAGTGATACTATTTTTTTGCGAACCAATCAGCAGTGACACTATACCATGCGGTTTCCTTGCTCCTTGATATCGGAAAGAATACTTCCGTTAGCCAACATGTGGGACGTCGACCATCCTGGTCCACTTGCCATGCACGAAGAACTCCAAGGGAGAGTCAACCAGGTCATCGCACCGCAGTAACAATGACTAATGAGCCGTCAAATCACAGGCCCATTTCCCACTTTGAAGTTGCTCGAACGAAGGAACCATCATGGCTTCATTGAATTCCGCTTCTTGAAGAAAACTACTGTACCAACAGTACTGCTAGCTACAGTAGTTACTCCAACAGAGGCCTCCTTTCGTTCATAGGATAGGAATATGAAAATCTTAGGAAGTGAGATGACATGCATCTCAATTCCTATAGAGAAAGAGATGCCATTTGATGCTTAGGATAGGAATTTTCCATTTAGTCTAGGCTAATGTACTGGTAATTTTCTCTAAAAACTATAGTAGTAACTAGTAGTATTGGTACATGCTCGTACTCAGACACAGACACACACACTAACTACTAGTACTACTACTTCTCACATGCTGGCCAGACGTCGTCGTTCTCCTTCCCGACTTTGTCGGCGACACCCCACCGTGCTTGGATCTTCGCCGACCTCTCCGCAGCAGCGCGTGCGTCCTTTTCTTTCTTGCGACGGCGGGCCTCTCTTTTCTTGAGTGCTTTCTGACTTTTCCGCTCCCTCTATGCGGCTTTGGCCGCCTCTTGCTCTACCGCCCATTCGGCCTTGGCATCTTCAAATTCCTCCCACATAGTTGTGAGGTCGCGAGCGGCGATGAACTTGGCATGGCGGGATGCCATCGCTTCCCTACCATTTTATGTGCGGTCGTGGGCGGCGAGGAACAGGGCGTGGCGGGATGCCATCACTGCCTTACCGGTTAGTGTGTGGCGTGGTGGCATGAACGACGCTTGGTGAGAGCTCTGGGGTGGAGTGGCTGGACAACCGGATAGTGCATTGGGTTGTCAAGAGCTCAAGGACAGAAGACGAAGCAAATTTGGATTCCCCTTCAATCCTGGTCATTTATTATCGAGTAAAATGCATTGGCGGTCATCGAACTTGTGTTGATAGCTCACTTTGATCATTGTATACGAGATATGGTGATTATACGGTCACTGGCTCAGCGTATAGCTCCGTATTTGTCTGGTTGACCAGTCAAATAGTCCACATGCGCCTCATCAGCTCGTGTTCTTTATCTATCTACGCGGGCCTATCTGTCAATGGAGAAAGAAATACTGTAAAAACCAAAATTATGCGTATGTGGGGAATCAAACCACGGACTCGTCGCTGCAACACACCCTCGTCAGCCAAATGAAAATGAAATACTTCGTGTCAGACACTTATGCTCACGCTGTCAAAGCATGCTAATGCATGCATGTAGCCCTCTAAATCAAAGTCCTGCTCATGGCGCAACGCAAACGGTGAGCCCATCCCCTGCGCGCCCCGGCGGTGCCTGACATTACTGTTTAGACGTTTGATGGAGGCCTACGCGAACACCGAGCATGTATTCACCTGGCTCAACACCAACGGTCATACTCGGACCGCCTTGCTCATGTATATCATCCATCACAACGACCATCTATTAAACAACCTAAGCTAGAGAGGGTACTATGGTAGTATGGTACGGAGTATGTACTATCGTGAGCGACCGACTTAGTGCCACTGCACACCGAAACCCCTTCCATCGCTAGCGCGTGCTTCCCGCCTGAAACGGTCACCGTCTCTCCAGAATGTCAATGCTGCATTCACCAGACTTAACTGCAGGTGTAATTGGTGTGTCACTGACATGCGGGCCAGATGCCCTTTGGGCCCACATGTCAGTAACCCAAACACATATGCAGTTAAGTCACTGAAGCAGCGTCCGCATTCATGCCCGACGAACCTACCCCGGCGCCAGTTGTCCATCCGTCTGCCGCGGCTCATTGCCATTCGCCCGCTATATTAACTTGAGCCCCAGCTCCCAGCCATAGCCAAAGACCCATACTTATTCTCCTCCGGTCCCTTCCTTCTGTCGGCACCACTTCAACCATGGCCTCCTGGCGCTCCGAAGCTCTCTTGGACGTACTGTCGCAGGAGTAGGCGAGGGACATCAGCGGCTCCGCTCCGGACGCGCTCCAAAGCTCTCTTCGACGTACTGTCGCAGGAGCAAACGAAGGAGATCGCCGGCACACCCCCCCCCCCCCCCCCCCCCCCCCCCCCCCCCCCCCCCCCCCCGCCCGGCCGCCCTCCGCCGCCACGACCATGAAGTCGGCGTGCGTGCGCGGGTGCAGCCGGCAGCGAGGAAGAGTAGTACACGGTAGGTCGCCGCCGCTCTGGTACCGGGAAGGCCACCGCTACTCCACTCAGTCGACGCCAAGCTTGATGGGGTAAACATCGGCGGCCGATTAGCCGCTTGACGGTGACGTGGAGGTGGAAATCTTCAGAACCCTGTGCTCCGGAGGAGGAGGTTATCGAGGCGGATGAGGAGGAGGCAAAGGCAATGGCCGGCTTTCTCGGGTTCATGGCCGCACATGGTGGTCGGGCGTTGGCGATCGTTTAGATTAGGTTTACAGTAGGTTTTAGTATGGTTTGTGCGAAATATGTAATGAATTTCGTCCAGTTTGTAGGAAAAGTTTTCGAAATGTAATGAATTTCATCCGGTTAATTTGAAATTTGCTTTGTTTGCATGAATTTCGTCCGGTTAGTTCATATAATTTCGTCCGGCAGCATCGGATGGCATCCATCAGTGTCCTCGGACAGATGCCGGAGTAAATTTGTGGGCCAGCGCTGGAGATGCCCTAACTATCATGCTATAATCGCTAACAATCCTCCATTATTTGGCAGGGAACAGTTATCCCTCGATCAAAATCAGACCGCGGCGTTTCGCACTCCTCCCACGTAAGAGTGTAAACTCTTGCTTACATAAAAATGGATCAAGTGGACGGCAATGTAGCACGTCATATCGCTCGAACTAGCCCGCCTAACGAGCGGGAAAGCACCGCCCTCATCATTTTGTTCTGGATTTCTATCGATCGATCGCGTGAAAATGTTACGCTTCGCAAGTTCTAAAGGAAAAGGCGGCACACTTATGACTCGTACGCGTCGCAACCCCGATAGTCCGGCTCGCACGCCGCTCACCAGAGGGGACACGCGTTGTCTTGCAATTTCACTGACATGTGGGACCGTAATTGAATAAACTGTCGATAGCCGAAATCTAATCGCTCGGCGGGCATCGGCTGAGAAGAGAGAAACGGGGGAGGAGAAGAGATCGCCCGCCCGCCGCGCACGGACTCCAAGAAATATATGGTGATAATGTGAGGTGGGCCATGTTGGAGTCCGGACTGCTTCTGGAGCCCACTCGCACCGCCCAGGCCCCTCAAGACGCAAGCTGCCCGGCGCATGCCTGCATAGCAAGTAGTACTCCTTATGTGGAGGAGAGAGAGGCATTGACCAAGTCAAGGAGTGGGCTTTGCAAGAGCCCGTCTCTACACGTGCTCCTAGGTATAAAAATAATAATTCTAAAAAGGCATAAAAACAATTGTGTCTTAAAAAAGAAAGGTAAAAAACATTTGAGAGGAAATAGATAGAGAGAAAGTGAGAAAAAGTTGTAACCTGGGCATTACATGAGGAAGGAGGGAGTGGTGCACATGCCAAGTTCACTTGGCTGCCGTGTTTCACACTCCTCCGTCGTAACAGTGGAGACAATAGCTTTCATCAAAAATAAACAATGAATACTCGTTGCTCGTCCTCTATATCGGAAAGAATACTTTTATTCGCCGACATGTGGGATGTCGACCATCCTGGTCCACCTGCCATGCACAAAATTATCCTGGTCTACCCCGGTCGTATCGTAGGCCCAACCTTTCCCACTGTAAGTTGTTCGGACGAAGGAACCATCATGACTTTGTTGAATTCCGCTTCTTCAAGAAAACATACTGTACCCGCAATACTGCTACCACACGCGAAGAATGGACGGCACTGTACCACATCATATCACTGAAACCCACTAAGCCAAACTAGCCCACCTAGGTCATCTATTTTGGAATGGAGGGAGTACGTCTCTGCACTGCTATGATTTTGTGTTGCATGTTCTTTGTACTTTTGCTACGATTTTCCTACCCTATGAACCAAATGTGGCCTGAATGTATGTCGACTATTGTCTGACCGATCGCTAAGCCTACAATTTTAGGAGCTAGGGCTATTGGTCGATCGACGAGGGATAAGTATAAGCGTACCACGAGCTCATCAGCCCCAACGTTTCTCTTCGGTGAGTGTTTTGCAATTACTATAGCTCGCACAGTAGCTAGCCTACTAACACCAAGAATCATCAGACAAGCCCTGCGGATATGATAAACAGTTCAAACTTACATCTAAGCATGCCATCTATTACATCAAAAGCTGGTGAGGATACATCTGTTTCCATAACTCGGAGAGGGTTCGCATGATTCATCGCATGATTCACTATCAAACAAAAGTAGCAATGCCCACACAAGATAGTGCACTAGCCCTAAGATGGTTTGATAACACGCATCGTTCTGGTAATTAAACACAGGGCAATGCAAACTACCCTGAAGGATTAGCGCGACCAACTATTTCTTGTCATCGATCTGTCGGGCAATGACCACAGCACGGACAGTGGCATGAGAATCGATTTCTGGGGCGATGTCCACAGGACTGACCGCGACATCGGAATCGATCTCTAGGGCGATGTCCACAGGATGGACAGCGGCATCGGAATCGATCTCCGAGGCGATGCCAACAGGATGGGCCATGACATCAGAATCATCAAGGATGTCCACCAGCACCTGCACAACCCTAACATATTTGCAAGCACATTGCAAATAATGAAAAACCACAACTATGGTAATAAGCCATTATTTTTTACCTTGTGCAGCTCAACGGGGGATCTCATCCCTCCCGGGGCCATCTCCTCGTCCTCGATGGGGGCCATCACCTTGCCAGGGGAATACTGCTTCTCAACGGCGACTATCTCCTCAAACTCGGTCTTGAGCCTCACAAAGGTGGCAATCAGAGTTCCTGGACGGTGGGGCCCTTGCTGTTCTTCCAACTTTCTTTGAGGAGTTCGTCCGCCAACGTCCTCCACTCTTTGGACAGTGCTTGTTTCTTGGAGTTCTTCGTCTCCATGGGTTGGCCCGCCAACATGGTCAACTCGTTGGTCGGTGCTTGCTTCCTGGAGATCGTTGTCTCCAGTGGGTTGTCCGCCGACAACTCTTTGCCTAGTGCTCCAGGATCCATCAATGAACTGAGAAACAAAAAGCAATCGAAAGGAAACCACAATCGCAATGAAAACGGGAAAAGAATAGGATGTGAGAATCAGTCAGTGCTTCGCAAAAAGAAGATTCTTGGAATGAAAATATAGCAGCATAATTGATTCGCCCACCTTTCCTTTGTCGGTACAGAAGAAAAATGGCAGAAGTGAGTAGCCTAGAGTGAGGTTTTCTTCAAGAAAGGGAAGAAAGGGCTTGAACGAGCATTCCAGTGAAATGATGGTTGCTTCGTCCAGTCCAACTTGGAGGCCACCTTACCACTGCTGGTAAAGGTGTGGGTTTTGTGATATGACGGGTCATGACAGCCACACCAGGGTGACAGGTGAGTCTCGACTGTAGCACCTTGCTATGATTTGGTGGATGGCACGCGGGCCCGGATGCTTTGAAATGTCCCGCATGTAGATAGAGCGGCTAGTCATATAGGAGTGCTCGATATTGTGCACCGTGACCAAGGCGAAGAGGAAAATGAGAGAACTATGTAATTAATGCATGAGTTTAATTAGGGTAGTTTTTTAAAGTACGAGATACATTCCTCCAATCGCAAAATGCCTTGGTTCATGAGATTTGAGATTTGAGCCGTATAAACCGAAAGGGAGGGAGTACTGCACACGGTGTAGTCTAGTCACTTGTTGAAATCTCTAGAAAGGAAAATACTCCTTTCCGGTTTATAGGGCTATACTACTCCCTCCGTCTAGGTGTGTAAGTCATCTTACGAAAACCAAATAGTCCCAAAACACTTAGGCGCGGTGCATTAACTTCTACCTTGTTTCTTGTTTCTTGACATATCAACCAATAAGAGATGAGAGGTGTGCATGCTTTTAATGCCTTGCAATGGCTAGTTCATTGCATGCAATGCTATTAATTAGCAAATAAACATTGGTGACCCCAGGAGGAAGCGGTGCTAAGCGCGTGGACCTATGTAGAATGAGTATCAACCAATGGATAATGGAGTTTAATTGTTAAACAGTAGCAATTTTGTCTCATGCAAGAGCCTGGCTAGTACTCCAAGGAACCGCACCACGCGAGCGTTCGCAACTACCACATTCGGGTTGCACTTGGCTCTTCGCCTCTTCGAGAAGATGAACAATGATGTTACTCCTACTTCTACAGTATCGAATCCACTGCTGCATGTTTGTCCACCTCGTGCGGGAGGGATAGCGTGTAGCGAAAGCTTCTACTTACTGCTCCTGCCTTTGCGTCTATGACAGGTGGGCCCAACATGTGGTTGGCCCTCCTATCATGCAGCCAAAGGCAGGTGCAGTTAAGGCACCGGAGCTCAGTCCGCGAGGGAGAGGGCATTGTAGTAATCAAATTTCTCGGTCTTGTACGAGTTGACGCGACACATCAAAGCACTGGACTCGATATAAGTCTTTTTACACATTTCAAATGGGCTACTTCGTATGTAGGAGTAGACATATTCTGCTTCATATGTAGTCACTTGTTGCAATCTCTAAAAATACTTATATTTGGAAACGGAGGGAGTACAACGCATGCATGCATGCCGTGACTTTCCTTTTGATACTTGCATGTGTTGATTTGATGCACCTTGCCAAATTTTGACTATAAATTTAACTAACCAAATTTCCATGCATGTCACAAAAAATTACGGGGCTGTTTGGATTGTGACTATGTTTGTCTTATGTTGCCACATTATTTTTCCACACTTGCCACACTTGCCTAACCTGAGTTGCTCAAATTGTTAGACACACTTTGGCTTGCCTAAGGGAATATTGCCACAATTTTTGTGTCTATGATATGTGGGGTACACTGCTAATAAAAAAATCTTGTCTTAGGTGTGGCTAATAAAAAGACTTATATTTAGGAACGGAGGGAGTAGAAAATATAAATAATAATGCATGTTGGGGCAACCCACGTTTCCGCTAATTTTAGCCGTGGGCTTGTTCACAATTTTTACGTGGGGGTGGTTGTTCATTTAATGGAGGGACTTGTAGTACCAGACTTGAACGATACAAAGTGCGACCTGGCACACCGTAACACCACTTGGAACAAGCGGGTAGCTATCTCAAAAAACAATCAACAAATAAAAAAAACGCGACCTGGCATGTAGTAGTACACAATTTTAAACGATTGTTTTGATGGAGTGAAAAAGGAAAACTACCCCACTACGTATATATAGGTCGGAGCCTCCGCGCTTGCTTGCTAGGGTTGCTCTATTCACACACACTCATCCTCTCCAGATCTAAACAAGATAGGGGTAGTAACACTATCTTTCTCCCTTCAAAAAACACTGGCTTTCTATCCTCACCGCTGGTTACAGATCCGGACGTATCCCCCTCCGCCGGTGAAGGGGAGGAGGGGCAGTGTTCAGGCCGTCGTCGACAGCGAGGGAGGAGACCCACTGCCGGCCTCACCGTTATCTCTGGCCGAGCGTCGGTGCAGGAGGTCCTCCGATCCCTTCGTCGTTGCCTGTGGGCGGATCCGGCCTCCCGCCGCCCACCTATCCACATCCCGATGACCTTCAGGTATATCTTCGTTCGAACCGCCTTAGCTCTACTTCCCCAGCTCGCTACGTCGCTGCATGTGCATCATTTTCTACCTCCCAGCCCCTCTCGATCGGATGGTCCAACGTCACATATTTTTTTCTTCTATTGTTAGAGGTAAAGCTACTTCATGGAGTCGAATCTTGTACTCCCTCCGTCCAAAAATACTTGTCATTGAAATGGATGTATCTAGATGTATTTTAGTTCTAGACACATCCATTTTGATGACAAGTAATTCCAGATGGAGGGAGTACTTGGTTCAAACAAGAAATAAAGTGGGGGTGGGGGAATTTAGTATCTACATCGGACTTGGTACAAACAGGAAGGAAAGGGGGTGAAAGTAGTATAGACTGGTCATCCAACCGGTCTCTTGGTCGAAACGGGAAATATAGGGGTAACGTTGTACACAGTGGTATGACCAAGACTAGATTTGCTATCCACACATAGGAGTAGGTGGCTAGAGTGAACAAAAATGGGACCAACCCAGATATGTTTCTTGGATGTTTGTTTCTCGGGGCAACAAACTATGAATCACCACTTTATGCCCATGTTTACGTACATGGTGCTGGACTGCTGGTGCACCCACTGTCCCATGCCCTTATACCAAATATTTAGGCTCCGTTCAGAATAAAGGGGCAGAAAACATAGGTCGTAATGAAAATAGAGGAATAGGAACGGAATGTAGGTATAAAACTATGGAACATCGAACCGGAGGAAACTCTCAAGAGAATGTGTTCGGATGGACTATGAAATGTACAGATTTGTTTTTTTAGAGTAGCATGCTTGGCAGTATGAGATGATATTTGTTTATTCAGCTGCACAGTGACTACTCTTATCCTCACCTCACGTACCACACATAGGTTGATTTTTTTATTCCGGCAACATAGCACAGCAACATGTCTAATGCATGGCAGCGAACGCCTGCCTCGGGCTTCCGCCCAAAAAATGAGCAGCGCGTGGATGTTTCTAATCCTATGGAATCAGTAGTACCAGACCAGCTTTCCTATGAAATATTATTCACCTTTCCCGTGTTCCGAACAGTTGGAAGGGAAAGAATACCGTAGGAATTGTGTTCCTACGAAAATCCTGCACCAAACCTGTGAACCGAACGCAGCCTTAGTTGTTCTTAATCTAATGTCCCTTGTAAAAGTGAAGCCATGCCACTGTTATAAGCCATGACAAGTTTAGCCAAATGTTTTTGCCTGTAATTGTTTGAGACTCTAACTGTTTCCTCTGTGCCTTTTTGTGCAAACAGGGATATCCAATTCACCTGGTTGCTGTTGTGACCTTTTGGTGCACTGCAAAAAACTCTTCTTAAAAGAAGTGACTTTTGTGCTGTTTAACTGGAATGTCAGAACGGAACAGTTGGTTCATTTTGGTGGAACTGCACAAAGGGAGATCTGTATTCCAATCCTCATCATCCATATTGGCACCATAACCTTCCTTTAGGTAAGAATGATATTTAATGCATGTGTTCATCTCTATTTTCCGACTGCCATGAGAAAATAATGCTATTTTTACTAGTACACTTGTACTCCCTCACTGACAAAACCAATTCTGAATTAGAAGGCCAATCATGTACTTGGTTTCACCAACTGGTGAGGAGAAAGAGAAACAGAGCATGAAGAGGAAGAAGAAGAAGAAGAAGAATAAACAGTGCCAAGGTGATCTTGCTGAACCCAGAGGCCTCAGTCGAGGCCATTCAAGGGCTCCGGCAATGACTACCTTACATGTGAGATGATCCTCCAGGGAGCCCTTCCACTTCTGTTGTCTCACTTAATTAATTAGGAGTACTTAAGTACCACTAATTTATTACTGTCTAATTTTCCTATTGGAGTTAAACAAATCTTTAGTAGGACCCTATGCTGAATCATGTATGTGTGTATGTTTGTCTATGGTGGTGAATCATGTGGTGGAGCAGGGAGGGAATATTATTAGTGTCATGACATAATAGTGCTATTGTTTTGCATGTCAATTTTTTCCATTGGTTCAATGAGGCAATGTTTTGCGTATTGTCCATCATGAATTTGATGCTACTGTTTGAGTAATATGCTAATGTCTTCCTATCCTTTCTCACTAAGCTAATGAAGGTTTCACCTTGTTCCTACTTGTGCAAACAGGGATCATGTTGTGCCAATCATACATTTTAGTGGAACTACACAAGACAATACAATGAACTATATCCCAGCCAGTGCTTTAACTCTGCTGGAAGTTCTTGATAATCTTTCGATATAATCTCAGCACTGGTAAACAAGAGTGATTTCAACCATACATTTGAAGTGCACAAAAATATATACTATTGTGTGATTCCAGTGAGTGCTTTATCATCTCTTATGGGACTACATGAATAATATTTTTTTCTCAGGTTGGTACGGGCCTAAGGCCTTCATCCATATTAGTTTGCTGTCATCTCTATTTGTATCGTGCTACTGTCATGAGAAACTCCTTTATCTTTGCACGTTAAAGTTTTGCAACCTATGATAAATGGCAATGCTTTGAGTGTTGAGTTGAGCTAATTGGCACTGATTAAATAAACTAATACCTCTCTTTAAGCAAGACTACTATGTTGCTAACTTTACCCATTAAGATAATGAGGGTGCTTCTATTTGTTAGTGTATGTTTGATCAACTACTCCCACTATTATAGTAATCTCACTCTCTCAATATATGTGCCAACAGGGATGCTCGATTTTTGTGGAACTGCACAAAAACTTTGGGTGCTTCATTGCCTCGACAGCTTCCGTCCTTTCCTATTAGTCGCTAATCTCCGCTTGTTTTCTTCCTTTGCTGTCAGTCGCTTGGCTTATCTCGGCTTCCAGTCAAAGGAAATAGTAATTGATATGCTACCTCACACAGGTTGGTACTGGTCTTTATCCTGATTATTATGCCTATCATATGTATTGGTAATTTGGTATTGTCCTACTGTTTGCCAATTTCATAAAGGAGTAATTTGGAGCCTGAACTCGCAGGCAAATCATTACATCGGATGATTTCAGTAGAACTACACAAAATGATCAGATGGACAGGTACTTAGGTTGCTTCTATGTACTCCAAAGTTCACTCAGACAAGCATCGATGTTGACAAGAAGTGCCTATATTCATTCGAGTATCAACCAGCGTCAACCAATTGTCAAACTCCAAGTATTAGGAGAGTGAACGCCAAAAATATTGCTTGGTGCATAGCCCAGAAAAACGCAGTCCGGTCTTTGGTCCGAACTTGTGCCTTTTGGTTATCGGCACATATGGTAGCGAACTATATGGCATGGAGTCTAAAGATTCCAGACAAGTTGGTTGACGTGTATATTCATCTGGCACTTAATCAGTCTACACGCCAAGGATGCTCCACTTCAGTTGAACTGCACCAAAAATTTGGGTGGTTCATTTTCTCAACCGCCTCCTTTCTTGTCTGCAATGTAGAATTTTGGCGAGATACAGGACCAAGATGAGCCAGTAAACTAGTTGGATGAAAGTAGTGGCCAAGTTGCTCAAACCTCCCTCGGCACATGGCCACTATTTGAGGATAAACCTACAAGCAAAGTTCAGATTGTCTGTGCTACCTCTTATGTACTCGAAAGTTTACTCGTACAAGAACTAATTTTAGCAAGAAGTACCTCCGATTGAACACCATTTACCAGTCTGTACCCTAGGTAATTAAAGTTTGTCCATGGATCATATTGGTTGTGATCTCAATCATTTGG
Source organism: Triticum urartu (assembly GCF_003073215.2). Classification (NCBI taxonomy): domain Eukaryota; kingdom Viridiplantae; phylum Streptophyta; class Magnoliopsida; order Poales; family Poaceae; genus Triticum; species Triticum urartu. The sequence goes on along the minus strand of NC_053027.1, from coordinate 113,677,991 downwards.
ATGCATAAACATACTAAACATATGTATATCTGAATCTTTTTGTGAATTATGTATGAATATTGTCGTGTGATCTATCAATCATTTGGATGCATAGATATGCTGAGCTTGTGTATATATGAATCTTTTGAGTTGTTGATAGTGAATATTGGCTATGAATATGAACGTGTCCTGTGAACCTGAGTTTGATATGAATGTTTACTTTTTCTGTTGTATTTGTGTGTGAACTTGTTAGTATGCCTACTGTGGGGTATAAAACGCATGTCTCTTATAAAAGTAATGTTGTGTCCAATTTATGTTTTCCCTTCTAACCACATTACATATATTTATATTATTACTATTATCGTATATTTTATAGAGACTTATATATATATTATAAAAACATCCCACGTGTTATTAACTTATAAAAGTAAATGTTTAACGGAAGTTGGCAAGGAAAATCCTGGTTGTTTTTGACTCACAGGCAATGAAAATCCTAGTGATTGCGTACAAAAGCTTGCGAAGATTTTAAGGACCAATTTAATAATAACGCGCTCATTTTTATTTTGAGCAATAACTCGCTAATTTCTTAATTATATATATAAAAAATGTGCCTCTCCGGTTTATTCTTTGATATTAATTGTTCCTTCTAACATAACATTATATATATATATACAGACGGTCTATTCTGCTAATATTAACAGAATAACTATTCTGCACACCACTTCGGCACTGCACGCTCAACAGAAGCGCACTGCATCATTTTGACGACGAGCACTGCAATAGAGACTAGTGAACTTCTCGTCGGAAAAAACTGCACGCGTTATTTTTTTGGTACTGTTTTCACCCTAATTTTTTAACCGTTTATCGGAATGAGGCGTGTAATATACCATTGAAAAGCTATGGATTAGGCGCAACTTCGACATGTTGAACACTTTTCGAGATTCCACATGGTTTAAGAGCAGTTTTGAAAATAGTGTGGCGGATGATGAGTGGCAGCGAGCGTTTTTTCGTGTTTTTTTCTAAACCGCTTGTTGGAATGAAGCAAATGATATGCCGTTGGATAGATATCGTCGAGGCGCATCTTTTTCATATATAAATCTTTCTCTAATTCATTACGGTTTAGAGCAGTTTCAAATTTACTAAATCGCGGAACTCTGTTTTTCAAATTTTTTGAAATTTTCGGTACTGTTTTTGCTCCAGTTTTCTAACTGTTTGTCAAAACGAGACATATGATACGCCGTTGGAAAGCTACGGACAGGGCGCAACTTTCATATGTTGAAATGGTTTTGAGATTCCTTACGGAATTTAGTTAATTTTGAAAATCGTGCGGCTGACTTCGAGAGGCAGCGGCTGTTTTTCGCGAAATTTTTACGAACGGCTGGTCAGAATAATTCAAATCATGCGCTGTTGGAAAGATATCGACAAGATGCAACTTTTTCATGTAGAACACTCTCTGTAATTCTTTACAGTTTAAGAGGAATTTCAAATTTACCGAAATGCGGACACTCTGTTTTTCGCGACACCTAAATCGACGTGGGTACTTCATCCGACTGAAAACCGCACTCCATCGGACGAAAAGCCGCACTGCATTGGACGGGTAAGAGAACTGCATGGTTTCTTTTATTCAAACGTAATTTTTTCAAGAACGAGAAAGTAGAGTGCACTTCACATTAGGTGTAAATGAACCACAACACTATCAAGAAGTGAACCGCATTACTTTTGTTACTTCCGTAACATTTTTTTGCACTTACGGGATGAACAACATCACACACCCGACCGCACTGCTTTAGTTAGAAAACCGCACTGCATCAAATGGTCAAGTGAATGACATTACTTTTTTTTGTCGTTTCTCTACCATTTTTCATTTAACACATTTTTGCACTGCATCAAATGGTCAAGTGAACGGCATTACTTTTTTTGTCGTTTCTCTACCATTTTTCATTTAACATATCTTTGCACTTCATTTCCTGCTTTATTTTTTCTGTTTGGAGTTTTTGTATTTCCACATTGGCAAGTTATACACGTGCGAAGAAGCGAACCGCATGGTCGAGAGAAATGAGCCGCAATACAATTCTAAATGAACTTCTTTGGTAAACAATTTTCAAACGAGTCCATATAACTTTTCTCAGGGTTCAGTTTACTAAATCAAATGTTGGAGCGGCTCTCATCACACAAAATATAGTTAACTGAACCCTGATAAAATAATTAGTGAACCACATTTGCACTTATCTTTTCATCCCAAAGAAAGTGTACTCCACACAATTTTCCTTTTAACCGCAACCATCAACTGGCCGAACTGCACCAGGTAAACTACATGGGCCAGCTGGAGAACCTCCTGCCAACACCAAGCAAACTGCAGCAACAAACCTCCTGCCACGTGCATCCATACTGCAGCGTCGCACGGCTGAAACTGAAGTGCGTGCCAATCATCCTCTCAAGTGCTTGCGTACTGCATTGACGCCCAACTAACCTGCAACGATAGCAAGCTGCACTGCTCGCCGTGAGTGGATAACAACAATGAAAAATTGGACCTGGGCATGAATGCCATCACCGAAATTGCACACAAATGCAAGAACATCAGACAAATTGCACCTGGGAGAATATTTCTCCACCATCCTCCTCCCGATGCTGCTGGAAGCGTGAGAGGAGATGGCTACCCCCCGCCGCCGGAGTGCACTGCACACATGCCCGTCGGAGGACAGTGGCGCCCACCCAACCGAGCTGTAGTGCGACTCACCTGAGCACTACATGCGTAGCACCACCGGACTGCACGCGGGGGGGCACCGAACTGCAGGCCAAAAAAAAAAACTGCCGGCGCCCATGGATGAGCTGCTAGAGAGGCTCGCGGTGCACTGCTCCAGGGCACGCAGTGCACTTCTCGAGGATGACGGCGGGGCTAGGCCGGCCGGCGCGACGGCGGAAGTAGAAGGAGGCCGGGGAGGGAAGGGTGAGTCGCGGAGGTTGGGCGGCGGCTCGGGGGGAGGAGGTTGGGCGGCGGCGCGAGGGAAGCAGGCTGGGCAGCGACGCGGGGGGGCGTCGTGGCCTGGCTCCGGCAGCGGGGCGTCGCGGGGGCCCGCCCTGGCCTGGATCCGGCGCCGGGACGTCGCGGGGGCCCGTCGAGGCCTGGATCCGGTGCCGGTTCATGCTGGGGAGCGGTCGGAGGGGTGGCTCGCCGGCGATGGGAGGAAGGCCACCGGCAGGGTGGGCGGGTGGGGCGGGGTGGTTGGGCGGCGCGCCGGCCGTGGGAGGTAGGTGGAGGAGGAAGGTGGTAGGCGCGGTGGCGCGCGGCTGGGTAGGAGGAAGCGGGCGACGAGGGAGGATGGAGGTGGTTCTGCGCGGGGGAGGGGGGGAAAGTGGAGAGAAGTGAGGGAGTGGGAGGAGAGGAAGAATGGGTGGGGTGGGCCGGTGACGTGGGGGTGTTATGAGAATAAGAAACTGATGTGCAGAATAAGTCTTAAGGGTGTTATCAGAATAGACCCACATATATAACGAGCCCACCTAATACGTGTATTTTAAGGAAGTGCAAATAGGCTATGATTTCTTAGAAAATATAAATGGGCCTGATTGACGCGAAATTATTTGTTCATCCAGCTCAGCAAATGGACTGTACATTCTAGAAAACATAGGTTAAATATATGCCACATTTTTGCAGGCTGACATGTGGGCCAATAGGTCGAAGCCTACGCAGAGCGTTATCAACTTGGTCAACAAATGATTGTGTCATCCACAGCCATTGGATTTATATCCAACGGCTGGCATGCACCTTCAATCTCTCGTCTTCTTCCTCCAGCGTCGCCGGGACCGCCTGGTCCGGCCTCCGGCGGCTAGCGGCTCTGCTTAGCACGCATCGCTACGAAGCGCTACCCCACTGCCGGCCAGGCTATCCCTCCACCCCTCGACACCTCCTATTATTCTCCACAGACTACAGCCCCATGCAGCAACAGAACCAGTTATAACCCTTCTCCTCCTCTCAATCTGTGACTCCACTACCGTGTTTTCCCATCTCCGAGTCGTTCCCGTCCGGCGCCTTGCCGTGCCCCACCGCCTCGCTGCGTTCGATGCGGCGTGGTCAACACACGAGAGTCATCGGAACAGGACTGTACGTGGAGAGCCTGACGGCTGGGACCCACGAGGTCCATGGTCGCATGCAAGGAAAGTTCCTCCTTATTAAGCTGAAAAAAATGTTTCCTCCACCTGACAGCTGGGACCCACCGACTATATCTTCGCACGGAAGGAAGTGCCTCCTTGTTTTGAAAAAAAATATTCATCCCGTTGACAGCAGGGACCCGTCAGATTTGGTGACTGACTTGTGGGCCTACTAAGCGGACGTGTACGCACGGCTTTGTCAACTTAATCAACAAATGATTCTAGGGGCTGGACCGTTGGATGTTAATCCAACAGCCGTGCTCCTTCTTCAACCTCTATTCTTGCTCCTGTCTCCCGTGGGCGGCACCGCGGCTGTGCTGCCGCGCACCCGAACCAGTGAAGTTTCCCACTCCTCTCCATCTGCGACTCCACTGCCCCGTCTTCCCCATCTCCGGGTGCGCTCGACACGGTGTGGTCAACGTGGTCAACAACCGAGAGTCATCGGAAGATGACTGTACGTGAGAGGCTGATAGTGGGGACGCACCACGCCCATGGACGCATGCATGCAACGGAACGCGCTGAGGTCAACGTGGTCAAGGAACGACTTCCATCGGAAGTATACTGTACATGGAGAGTCTCAGCTGGGTCCACGGCCGCAGCAAGTAAGTGCCTCCTTATTACGCGGAAAATAATGATTCCTCCAACTGACAGCAGGGACCCACTGGACGGGCCACCGTATTTTGCAAAAAAAACGTTTGCCCCCTGATTGCTGGGACCCACCTTACGGGCCACCGTATTTCGTGAAAAAAAATGTTCCCCCCACTCTCAGCTCAGACCCACCGGAAGTGCCTCCTTATTACGCACAAAAAATGGATACTCCCTTGGCTAACTGGGACCCACCTTGGTGGGAGGCTGACTTGTGGGCCTACTAAGTTGACGGGGATGAAGGGCTTTGTCAACTTAGTCTATATGAACGATTCTAACTCCAGTGACCGTACGATGTCCATCCAATGGCCGTAGTGCTTCTTCAACCTCTGGTCTTCTTACTCCAGCCGCCCAAAGCAGCGCCGGTCGTGCCGGATGCTCCTGCCTCCTATGGCCGGCTGTGCTGCCGCGGAGGCCTCACCGCCCCCTACTATTCCCATCGCTGTCCAGGCCCTGCGGCGACGACAGCCTCACACCGTAGCCGAACCAGTGAACCCTCGTACTTCTCTCCGCGCGGGCTTCCACTATCGCGTCGTCCCCTTCCTAGGCCTCGCCGTCGTCCACCGTCATGGTGCTCTCCGTGCGGCGTGGTCAACATGGTCAAGGAACGACTTCCATCGGAAGAGTACTGTACGTGGAGAGGCTGACAGCTGGGTCCATGGCCATAGCCCTGTTTTTTGTGATTTGCCAAGTAAGTCGCTTTGTCAGGCCTGTTGGGCTGCAAATCTTTCAAGACGAGGAGAGCTTTCATTCGACTGGCCGAGAAAATGGCCCATCAGTAATGAGAAATGGGTTGTACATTTTGAAAATACATCAAACCAACAATTAGTTTCAAATATCTTTTTTTTTTCATTTTGAGATTTTAAATTACATTAATTTTTATGCGTGGAGACTTTGTTGGATTTTATATTGATATACATTTATTTTTAAAATCAGTTTGAATGTGAGTCAAAATTTTGGGATTAAAAATAGTTTGGACCGCACCGAAATATGCAAAATTTCGTATAATTTTTTAACCGTGGCCACAATATGGGTTGTAATGCTAACAAAAAGAATATGGGCTCCAAAAAACCTTAATAATTAGCAAATGGGCTGTAAATTATTAGAAATAATGGCAGATGGGTTGTATGCTGTTTTCCACAGATTTGAGGCTTTCCTGAAAAAAGGTTGACGCACAAGCAATGACTGTTGGATGGACATCCAACGGCCGTCGTGCTTCTTCAATCTCTTCTCTTCCTGCTCCAGCCGCTCAAACAAGCGCCGGCGGGACTGCCTGCTCCCTCCTCAACGCGGCCGGCTCTGCTGCCGCGCAGGCCTCATCGCCCCACCGTACTCCCATCGCTGGCCTAGCCATTGCTCTACTCACCTACACCTGCTGTTATTCTCCGGCGACGGCAGACAAACCAGTAAACCCTCGTACAGTCGTACTCCCTTCCACGTGGGAAACAACTGTCGAGTCTTCCCTGCCTCTGTGTCGTTCCCTTCCTAGGCCTCGCCGTCGTCCACCGTCCTGGTGCTCTCGGCGCGGCCTGGTCAACGTGGTCAACGACCGACATGCATCTGAAGTGGACTGTACGTGGAGAGGCCGACAGCTGGGTCCATGGCCGCACGCAAGGAAATGCCTCCTTATTACGCAAAAAATAATGATTTCTCCACCTGACATCAGGGACCCACCGAAAGGGCCTCTGTATTTTGCGAAAAAACGTAACCGCCGCTGACAGCTCGGACCCACCAGCTATATCTTCGCACGCAAGGAAGTGCCTCCTTATTACGCACAAAAAAATGAATACTCCCCATGTTAGCTGGGACCCAGTATAGTGGCAGGCTGACTTGTGGGCCTACTAAGTTGACGGGGACAGAGGGCTTTGTCAACTTAGTCGATATGCACGATTCTAGCTTAAGTAACCGTACGATGTCCATCCAACGGCCGTAGTGCTTCTTCAACCTCTGGTCTTCTTGCTCCAGCTTGTAACATCCCAAATTTTCAATTTGGAATGTTATACATTAGATCATCAATGCATATCATATTTTATTTGCTTTTGGTTTTGATCCTAGAAATTCTACGCAACTCAAGGACCCACGGAGAGAGTTGGGGATTTCATTATTTTCATATTTGAGTTTTCTCAAATTTTGAGAATAGGATCATTTGATTTTATTTATTTTCTCCTCAATTATTTCTATTACAAAAATATGAGAGAGGGAATAAAATGACTTTCCCAAAATAAAGAAATATTGAGGATTTAATAATAAAATCAAATAAGATTTTATTTCGGAGTTTTTCGTCATTTTATTTGAATTTAGGAAAAATGTGCGTTTTCAAAATTGCATTTAGGCCCCAAATAAATGTTCACCTTGTGCGGCTTGATTTTAGAAGCCCGGAAAAATTTATTTCGGGATTTTTGGAGTCCGTTTAGTATTTCTTTTTATTTTTCTTCTGCGCGTAATTATTTAAAAAAAACGAACCGATCTACGGGCCGTGTCCGACCCGGACTCTGGCCCGACTCGCCCTTATAAGCCGGGGGGGAGGCCCAGCCGAAGCCAAACCCTAGCCCGAGCCGCCCCCAGCCCCGCCCGCCGCCGCCGCCACCAGCGCCGCCGCCGCCCGCCGGACGCCGCCTCGCCGCACGCAGCCCGAGGTTCGCCTCGAAATCCGTGCCGGTTTTTTAAATTTTTTTCAAAAAACCGTTCGGTTTTCCGTCGGTTTTTCGTCTGTTTTTTTTAGTTTCGGTTTTTTTAAAATAGATCGGTTTTTCCGATTTATTTATTTAGCGAGCGTTCGTCCGTTCGTTCGTTCTAACGAACGTTCGTCGTTTTTCTTTTTCTCGGATTAAACCCGCGTTTTTTTCTGATCCGATTTTCGTTTTAGTATAACTTTTCGCTCGTTTATTGGAATCAGGCGATTCAAGCGCATGGAGTTTTGTCTCGAAACCCTCTATCCGTTTAACCAACTTAAACAAGTTTTTGCTACTGTAAAAATTGCTTTAGATCCAGATTAGTAGAACGAAGTTGTTTTCTTTCGCCGTTTGACTTTCATTGCTTCGTTCGATTTGATTCTTTTTGCAAACCGGAGTTCTTAAGTTGAATTTTCTTGTTAGATCTCTTATTTGACTTTTACCTGTGCATTAGATGAGTACTTATTGTATGCTTGTTTGTTTGTCTGCGATAGAATACCTGGAGTGTGCCGCCTGTTACTTCGAATCTCTAGGTTTCGCGGATCATCAGCAAGGCAAGTAACACTTTGATCATACCTTTTCTACTACCCACTTTTATTGCATTAGATCAATCCTCAAACATTGCATGATTAGGATCTAATTAAATTGTGGGATGGGAAGTAGTTGAGGTAGTACCTATCACCTGTTATATATCAAACCTTGGGAGTTACTTCTACGTTTGCTTATTGTGCCATGCTATGCTAGTAGACGTGGATTGGGTGAGTGATATCCATGACAGATGTGAGTATTGTTAATTAATGGTTTATCTAAGGTGGCAACTTAAACACACATCTGGGTGGATTGAGGCACCTGGGTAATCCAGGATTTGCCTGTTTTCTTTTGGACCGCCACCCAGGCTCAAAGGGATCATGAGACTATTCATACTAGAAACTTACGTGTGCAGCCACAAGCTATTATGGGCTCTAGCATAGTTGACTAAGTCGTGTGAACTCTTATAGTGGTAGACTAGAAGATGTAGGCGATGTAGGTGGTACGGTCTACCCGATCGTAAGGTGCGAGCGCTTCTGAAAGACTATGTCTCGGTCATCCGTCTTCTCAAACACCATGTAGTGCGAGAAACCAAACGGAGGCGATCAAGTCTTGTGGGGAAAAGTGCGCAAACCTCTGCAGAGTGTATTAAACTAATCATGGTTAGCCGTGTCCCCAGTTATGGACATCTTAAGTATCTAGTACCTGGATTATCTTGTGAATCTCAACATGTTACTCTAAATTAATTTTGTTGGGCTTTGTTAATGATGATGCTTAATTGGGATTGAGAATGCTGTCAACCATTCTCAATGTTTAACAACTACCATGATAGTTAAATAAATTTATTCCTTTGCAGTAGGGAAAAATTGGCTTTATGCAAAACTGTAACCATAGAGCTTTCCACCAGCCAAATATGCATATAGAATAGCTGTTTCATTCCATTACTCTCTATGTGTTACATTGCCAGCATATTCCATGTGCTGACCCGTTTCGGGCTGCAACGTTAATGTTGCAGACTTTTCAGATGACGATTAAGGAGTTTTAGGTCGTGGTTCTATACTCAGTGATGCCGTTGGAGTTGATGGACTCACTTATATTCCAAGCCTTCCGCTATTATCGTTATTAGATGGCCTTAAGCCATATTTATTGTAATAAATTCTCTATGGAGACACTCGATGTAATAAGTGTGTGATTGCTACTCTGTTATAAATCCTCCGAGTACTGTGTGGTGTCAGCATTACTGATCCAGGGATGACACCGGAGCACAGAGATCCGACTGTTTGAGGTCTGGTCGCTACAGAGATGGTATCAGAGCACACGCTGACTGTAGGACACGACCACTAAGCTAAAGACCTAGATCACTATTCACTCTCTTCTCTTCTGAATCCTCATCTTTTCTACTCTTTTAGGATGGCGGATGCGAGGAACAAGTTCACGCAACCGGATGAAGATACACCCTTTGGACGTCACTTGAAGGAAGTCACTAGATACCTGAACATAGGAGTACCAAGCTTCACCGGAACCTACAACGCCACATTACCTGAAGAAGAGCGCTGGATGATTCAAGTTCAAGTTCCAGGAAGGACGTTCATGCCAGTCACTGAGCCCATAGAGTTTTCTTTTGATGCACCAACTTGGAGTCTAGGAAATAGCATGGCAGCTCACATCGCCATGGGACGCATTGGAGAAGTCTACCGCAATGATCTCAAGGATACTATCTACCAGATTTGTGGACGCCGAGATGAGCACTGGGAGATGATCAGCACCAGAAAGGATAGATCAATTGCAGCTTTTATCCAGGAGTTAAACCAGCACATTCGACGACAGGAGAACCAGATGTGCGCCGACATGATAGACTTAAAGAAGGCAAGGACAAGAATCAAGGAACTGGAGGAAGAACTCAAGGCTACACGTGAAGATTATGAAGAAGAAATTGAAGTATTGGTGGACAAGAATGCCGACCTAACAATGAAGATAGGGATATTTATGGGAGGCCCTACGCCAGTAGAAGAAGATGAAGAACCCAAGGAGATTCGCCCGGAAGACTACATCATCATCGATGACACCGACTCGGATCCAGACGATAGCGATGATGACTATGTTGATGAAGCCGGAGCAGATATCATGGAGTCTGCAACTGAAGAATATTTCTAGTAGACCACCTCATTAGTAGTAGTAGTCCACCATGTAAATATAGTAGTCTGAGCACTTTTGCGATAGTTAGATCGATTGTATGCCCTTGTTTGATTAAATGAAGTGAATTGTTTGATTTTGCCTCATGTGCATATGGGTAGTGTTTTCTCTTTAGACCCCCTCTATTCTTAAATCTCATCTTTTCTAAACCCTCAGATGCCTCCGAGACGTGACCCCGGATTTACCTTTCCACCGGAGCTCACCCAATTGATCCAGCAGCAGAACACATTGATGCAGTTGTTAGTCCAAAATCAGAACCAGGGGAACAACAACAACAACCCACCACCACCACCTGTTGATCATTTAGCCCATTTTCTTAGGCTGAATCCGCCGGTGTTTTCCAGTAGCACCGAGCCGATAGTAGCAGATGATTGGCTCTGCAAGACAGCTAGAGAGTTGACCACAACAAGATGCACAGATGCGGAGAAGGTGAAGTTTGCCACACATCAGCTTGAAGGACCCGCAGCATCATGGTGGGTGAATTTCACAGCCACTTTCCCTGTCGACACTGTCACATGGGACCAGTTTCAGCAGGCTTTTCGCACTGCCCACGTTGCAGCAGGAGCTATGGCCATGAAGAAGAGTGAGTTTCGCAACTTGCGCCAAGGAGGCCGGACAGTTGGCCAGTATGTGGAGGACTTTAGTAAGTTAGCACGTTATGCCCCAGATGACGTTGCTATGGATGCAGCTAAGCAGGAGAAGTTTCTGGAAGGACTGAATGATGAGTTGAGCATGCGGTTGATGGTAGCAACCTTCAACAACTACCAGGAGTTGGTAGATCGTGCTCTTATGATTGAAGGGAAGCAGCAGCAAATTGAAAATCGCAAGAGGAAGTATGGACAAGGGAAGTACAATTCGGGAGCTCAGCAGAAGCCACGTTTTACCCCTAGACCGGGAGGACATTTTCAGCATACCCATGGAGGAGGTAGCTCGCACAATCACAATGGCCCCAGGAATGGTAATGGGAATGGAGGAAGCAACTGCCAGAATTGCACCAACCCGTCAACCCCAGCCAAGAAAGACCTGAGCCAAGTCATTTGCTTTAAATGTTCGAAGACCGGACATTATGCCAATGAATGTCCTGAATTACCAAATGGAAATAGCAATGGAAGCTCTGGGAAGAAGCCGAACCCTTTCAGCAGGGGACAGGTGAACCACGTTAGCGTGGAGGAGGTTGAAGCTCAGCCTGATGCAGTAATAGGTAAGTTTTTGGTTAAGTCATTTACTGTACTCGTTCTTTTAGATACTGGTGCATCACACTCATACATCTCAAGGGGATTTGTGGATAAGTATAACCTGTCAACCCAAGACCTTAGGCCACCCATGTTAGTAACCTCGCCTGGAGCAGAATATATGGCTAGTCGATGGTGTGATCGGTTACCATTAAGGATTGGTAACTATGTTTTCCCTCAGACCTAATAGTATTGGAATCCCAAGGATTGGATGTGATATTAGGCATGGATTGGTTGTCAAAGTATGAAGGGAACATTGAATGTGCCAGTAAGTCAATTTTACTTACCACCCCGGAAGGGAGAAGGATCAAGTATGTATCCCGACATGTGCCAAAGAGGACTCAAGTAAATTGCTTAACAGGAGTTGTGCAGGAGGAAGTACCAGTAGTGAAGGATTTCCCTGATGTATTTCCAGAAGAGTTGCCAGGCATGCCACCGGATAGAGATATTGAGTTCTTGATTGAGCTATTGCCAGGCACAGGGCCAATATCGAAGAGACCATATAGAATGCCTGCAAAGGATTTGGTGGAAATTAAGAAGCAGATTAAGGAGTTACTGGATAAGGGATATATTCGCCCAAGTTCTTTGCCTTGGGGATCGCCAGTACTTCTAGTGGAGAAGAAGGATGGATCATCAAGGATGATTGTTGATTATCGAGGATTGAATGAAGTAACAATCAAGAACAAGTACCCACTACCGATGATCAATGATCTGTTTGATCGATTGCAAGGAGCTAAGGTATTTTCCAAGATCGATCTGCGATCAGGATACCACCAGTTGAAGATTCGGGAACATGATATACCCAAGACGGATTTTACCACCAGGTATGGGATGTACGAGTATACCGTCATGTCATTTGGTCTAACTAACGCACCCGCATATTTTATGAACATGATGAACAAAGTATTTATGGAGTTTTTGGATAAGTTCGTCGTAGTGTTCATTGATGATATCCTGGTCTACTCGAAGAATGAAGAGGAGCATAAGGAGCATTTGCGTTTGGTTCTTGGAAAGCTCAGAGAACATCAATTATATGCCAAGTTTAGCAAATGTGAGTTTTGGTTGAAGGAAGTAGGATTCCTCGGACATGTTATATCTGGAGAAGGTATGGCAGTTGATCCCACTAAAGTTGATACCGTGACCAAGTGGGAAGCACCAACCACCGTGGGAGATATCCGGAGTTTTCTTGGACTCGCAGGATACTACCGGATATTTATTGAAAATTGCTCAAAGATTGCGAAACCTATGACTGAGTTGTTGAAGAAAGATACCAAGTTCATATGAACGGAGGAATGTGAGGCTAGTTTCCAGGAATTGAAGAAACGTTTGGTTACCTCACCAGTGTTGATTTTGCCAGACCAGACCAAGGATTATGAGGTGTATTGCGACGCTTCACGTCGAGGACTTGGAGCAGTGCTTATGCAGGAAGGGAGAGTTGTTTCATATGCCTCATGATAGCTTAAGCCTCATGAGTTGAATTATGCTACACATGATTTGGAGTTAGCAGCCGTAGTGCATGCACTGAAAACTTGGAGACATTTTCTAATTGGAAACCATTGCGAGGTGTATAGAAGGAGTTAAACCTCAGACAAAGGAGATGGTTGGAGCTCATCAAGGATTATGATATGAAATTGCATTATCATCCCGGGAAGGCTAATGTAGTAGCTGACGCATTAAGCCGTAAGAGCCATGTCAATACGTTATTGACGGGAGAAATACCAAGGGAGTTAGCCAAAAATCTTCGAGAGTTATGCTTAGAAATAGTCCCGAGAGGCTATGTAGCATCATTGGGGGTTCAGTCTACATTGATGGATAAAATCAGAGAAGCCCAAAGGACTAACAAGGAGATTGCTTCTATTAAGGAGAAACTTAGCAAAGGAAAGGCTAAGGGATTTCGTGAGGATGAGCATGATACCCTATGGTTTGAAGACCGTGTTTACGTGCCCAATGACCTGGAGATTAGGAAGTTGATACTGCAAGAGGCACATGATTCGCCATATTCGATTCACCCAGGAAATACCAAGATGTATTTGGATTTGAAGGATATTTTCTGGTGGACCGGAATGAAGAAGGATATTGCAGAGTACGTAGCAATTTGTGATGTATGTCAGAGAGTAAAGGCAGAGCATCAGAAGCCAGCAGGATTGCTGCAACCATTGCCGATACCCGAATGGAAGTGGGATAAGTTAGGCATGGATTTTATCACGGGATTACCCAGGACTCGTTCAGGCTATGACTCGATTTGTGTTGTAGTTGATCGATTGACGAAGGTAGCTCATTTCATCCCGGTAAAGACCACTTACACCAGTGCTAAGTTAGCAAAGATATACATGACCAGGATTGTATGTCTGCATGGAGTTCCGAGGAGTATCGTATCAGATAGAGGAACCTAGTTTACCTCAAAGTTCTGGAAGCAGTTGCATGAAACTTTGGGAACCAGGCTAGAATTTAGTACATCTTTTCATCCACAGACAGATGGACAGACCGAGAGAGTCAATCAAATTTTGGAGGATATGCTGAGAGCTTGTGCGCTAGATTATGGATCTAGTTGGGACGACAATTTGCCATATGCAGAGTTCTCTTACAAGAACAGTTACCAAACCAGTTTAAAGATGGCCCCTTTTGAAGCCTTGTACGGAAGGAGGTGCAGGACACCGTTGTCATGGGACGAAGTTGGAGACCGCCAGTTGTTTGGACCTGACTTGATCAAAGAGTCTGCACAGAAGGTGAAATTGATTCGCGATAGGCTCAAGATAGCCCAGTCCAGAAAGAAGAGTTATGCAGATTCTAAACGCAAGGAGACATTTTACGAAGTTGGAGATAGAGCTTATCTTCGAGTATCACCACTTCGGGGAACAAAGCGTTTTGGGGTTAAAGGAAAGTTAGCACCACGATTTGTAGGACCATATCGAGTTTTGGAGCGTATGGGATAAGTGGCCTACAAGTTGGAATTGCCCGAAGAATTGTCAGGAGTTCATGATGTGTTCCACGTTTCTCAGTTGAAGAAGTGCCACGCGGAGATGGCTGACATACCGCTGAGGGATACGGTGCCATTGGAAGCAATCCAGTTGGATAACAATTTGACCTATGAGGAGAAACCAATTAAGATTCTAGAGTATGCCAGTCGAGTCACTCGCAGCAAGGTTATCAAGTTTTGCAAAGTTCAGTGGAGCCACCACACGGAGGACGAAGCCACCTGGGAACGAGATGGAGATTTACTCAAGGACCACCCTCACCTATTTTCTAGCCAACCCGAATCTCGAGGGCGAGATTCATCTTAAGGGGGGTAGGTTTGTAACATCCCAAATTTTCAATTTGGAATGTTATACATTAGATCATCAATGCATATCATATTTTATTTGCTTTTGGTTTTGATCCTAGAAATTCTACGCAACTAAAGGACCCACGGAGAGAGTTGGGGATTTCGTTATTTTCATATTTGAGTTTTCTCAAATTTTGAGAATAGGATCATTTGATTTTATTTATTTTATCATCAATTATTTCT